>NW_023494805.1:36781436-36871436 GCF_904425465.1 Colossoma macropomum
TTTTAAAATAGACTGTAGGGAGACTGTATTGTCCCTACCATATATATTTCAGGGCACAGTTTGGTTAGCCGAGCTGCTGTAGCTCAGTTTCTCAGCATGTTTGCTCAGTACTTGGGTGCAGCATGTTGTTTTGAATGAAACAGCTTCATTGGAAAGCGTCCATAGACAGAGCTGCTTTTCACAGAGCATGTCAATCGAACAGTGTTTTAGCACAGTATGAGTATATAAATCATAGACTTACATGACACGACAGTCTACTTAAACGTACAGTATGAGTAACCAAAGAACAAGATTTCTAAAAAGGCATAGCGTATGTCTGGCTCTGGTGGACTTAACTACAGCTTAACCAGCCAATCAAAAGACCCCAACAAGATGTAAAATTTCATAAGTGAGCTCCTCAGATGCATCAGCCTCTGCAGCACTACTCGATCCAAGGTAACTAATATAGCATAGCTAGCTAATGCATGTCATTTAAAATCGGCTAGATTTTAACGGTTTAACTGTTAAGGTTCATTGCACTCATCAGCACTTAGAACATTCTAAGTAATTCATTTAAATTTGATTAAAAAATTTATTACGGTATCAGACATGAAAAAATATGTACTCATAACTAGTTCTGAAAAAAACAGCACCGATGCATCCCTACACAATGTCACAATATTTATTTCTTCTGACATCTGATGAAACAAATGTGCCACATTTAAAAATACTATCAAAAACTATACAACAATAATTTGCATTCAATGTTTCACACCTTGTGCTGCACAAAATCCAATTAAACAAGACATATTATGTTCTCGTGGCAATCAAACATGCAGATGAGAAGTGTTTTCAAGTACTGATGATATCCATAATATACTAAGAAAAGCCTACTGTGACACACTGTCGCATAATTCATCACGATCATGATAAATATTGTCATACTGCACAGCCCTCGGTTGCGCCACTGTAATATTGGTTACACCAGATGGCAAAATGAGGAGCTTTGCTGTGCAGTTAGCCTTTACAGTGTGTACAGCCACCAAATGTACTTTATCATATACTACTGCTTTCATCTAGAGCCATCGATGTTGATTAATATTAATAATTAAGTAATTACTATTTTGATTATTCCTCAAGACATCAGAGCTCTCAGAGATAAAAATTAAAATATACATACATACATATAGATACAGATACAGATACATATAGATATATATGTATAGTCTTACGAAGTGAACACACTTCTGCACACTTCAACAAACAATTTGTTTTTCGTCTGCTGAACTTAACATACTGAAAAAATACAATAGTAGTACTTTTTCATTTTTTTAATGTTAATTTCAACAAATGTCATATTTCAGTTTGCATATCAATGTCATATGTGAATTATCTGCAATTAGAAAATCAATGAAATGTAATTTGACCAGGTGTACCCAAACATCTGCAAAGGACTGGTTTAAAAAATAGGAAAAAATGCATACAGATTGCTGTGCCCATTATGTGAGGAAGAAATTGTCACGATAAATATGTCACAATATTTACTTTTTCTGATATCTGAAATGTCAGAACAGGCTGTAAAGAACCAGCAGCTCCACATAAAAAAACAACGTTAAAAACTCTGAGTATAAACTGGTTTTAGAACGTTTCACACTGCACTGCAAGTCCATTTAAACAGGACTAATTATGCTTCATGCCGTCATTTATCACATTAACAAAAAATACTGTCACACTGCCCAGGCCTACATCATAGGAGAGCAGGAGGAGAATTTAAAATGTGCATTCCCATTAAGCAAATTACTATCAGCACAGATTCTTTAAGAAATTTCATGCTATGTTTTCTGAAAACGAGTCATTGGTTTGAGAACAATCGTGAAAGCCTTGTAAGTGTGATTAATCTTAAGCGCATCATCACTGTGAGATGTGATACTGTGAATACACCATCGGAGGTGAAGCACAAGGCCTGCAAAGACACCATAAAAAAAAAAAAACATGAACTTTCTCCATTTTCACTTCTTTTATTTGCCCCTTCTCCCTCTCTCTTCCAGCCTCTTGTGTTTGTCTGTCTTAATGAGGATTCATGGACAAATTAAGAATAAGGACAGTATGTGTAAACATGGTTTATATGAATATAAGTGGAATATTTATGAGAAAATAACATAACATAGTACCAACGGCATGATACCACTTCTTGAGTCTTTTCTGATACCAATACAACATTTCTCCTTCTAAGCATTAAAAGCAATACCAATACGCCAATCTTTAAATATACTATCAAAATGTAAGTGGAAAATAACTGAATATAAGTGGTCATGCTGACTAAGACACGACCAACGCAGCCTTCATCGATTTCTCAAAAATTCAAAACTGACAACTTCAATCGATTTAGTGATTTTTCCAAAAAAAAAATACCAGCTCATCTCTATTTTCATTCAGCTTCTCTCTCTACCTCTGACTGTGGAGTTGACTCTATAAAGATTAGCTGGAGAGACCTGCATGTATAATCAGGCTGCTGGTGGACAAACGTGTCTGTTCAGTCAATAGCAGAGGAGTGTTTGGCTCCGGAGTAAAGCCCTTGATGAAGAGAGCCTGTTCATGAGAGTTGCACCGTTCACACAGCCACTCTCGTCAAAAGCCGGGTCAGGTAGAGGCTGTTCCACTGGCTGGAGAACTGCTGCTGCTGCTAAACTCGGCCCAAAATCGGCCCACGCGGACTGTGAGCCTCAACTGCTCTGAAATCTAATCAAAAAGATGTCTAGATCAGTGTTTGACTGGGTTCAGAACGGGGTCAGATTCCTCCTTTTTATGGACATAAGCAGCTAATAAGGGGAGGGCAAAGTAAATATATATTTCGATATTTGAAGACACAAAACAAATCACGATACCTCATTTTCTGAGTTGGAACAGGCATTATACAATAAACCAGTAGCGCCAAATTTTAAAGGAACGCTGCTGAAACTGAGTGAAATGCTGTTTTGTTGCGCAACATCACATCCAATTCATTGTAATCTCCCAATTTATCACAACAACAATATATAGCATAGTGGTACAGCGTAGTGGTTATTTTGTAGCTTGCTTCTCTCCACACCATGACAGACCAGTAAGAGAGTCCTTGGGCAAGACACCTAACGCTATATTAGCTGACCTCTGTAACATGATCAAACTGTAAATCACTCTGGATAAGAGCACCTGCCAAATGCATAAATGCAAAATATCACATCATCATATCACCCACCTCTTCAGTATTGTCAGTTTAGGCCCTTTAAAGCCTGCCACACCGCTTCACAGCCATGAGCAGGACGCAGAAGACCAAATCTAGCCTCTGCATTGGGCTTAGATCGCTTCTGCAGGGCCTCTGGTATTGCAATTTTTCAGGGTCGCTTCGACTTGGAGGGTAGGTGCCTACTTGAAGCCTCTGGTGGATTTTGATGGTGCTACATGAAGTTCATCTGTTTCCTAATGGAGCTCCAGCTTCCCAGTTCTATATTGGACTCCACAGCTTTGGAGTGAGGCCTGTTAGTCATCGCCAATTCTCAGCCGCTGTCTATATCTCCCCTATCGTATGGTACCAACCAATCTAGGAGTGTGAAACACAAGCCTGTCGCATTAAGCTGGCAACCGCACGTCATCAAAACGCTGCTCAAGTAAGTTCTAAGAAAGCTGAACGCCTTTCTTGGTCTAAGACCTGTGATGTGAACAAGGCATTCGATTTTTTTTTCCCTCTGTTGTTGATATATAGCGCTGACTGCCCAGTTCTGTGTAGGTGAGCTGGAAGATGCCCAGAATTGGTCAGCAACACAGCCTTGTTGCTTGTAAACTGAACACTAATTTTGATTTTTTGCTCAGAGGCGATCTTTGTCCTATTGTTTCACAGCTGTGTTTGTAAGTGGATCATGTCTGTCGTAAATGTTGTTGAGACAAAAGTGATCTGACGTTCCCTGACCATATCACATTGTCATCGGATATGAATCTAATACAGAAGCACACATAAAATATTTTTATTGGAAAAAATCCAATTTATGTGTTTACATTGAGCCAAATCAGATTTGCATCATTTCAACCCTGCAATGCGAATGCAGCCAAACACACGTTCACACTCACTCAGTTTCGCCCCACATTTGTCTTTTGTGAGTCTGTTCTAATATAAACCATGGTTTTCACCTTATAAGTTTATACGGTTTAAAAGATTCTCTCCCGTTTCTTGCATGACACTATAGAGAACAGGGACATAATGCCAGTAGAAACAAAAAGTTAAGAGAGTACAAACCGAGGAGCTCAGACAACCCATGTCTACTACTGGTTCAAAGAATCAGTTGGACCCCAATCATACAGGCTATGCTCTCTATGCAAGTCTCATTGCTCAGTTCTGATTTTTTGCTCAGATCCGATCTTTCTGCCTTGATGGTTCACATTCTTGTAGGTAAGTGGCTCCAATCTGTCATTAATGTGAACGAAACCTGTGTCCTGAATCGACCCGCATGTGCAAATGCTAATCAATAACCTCACATGAATGAACCATCCATCCATCCATCATCTAAACCGCTTATCCTTCTGGGTTGCGGTGGGGTGCTGGAGCCTATCCCAGCTGTCATTGGGCGGAAGGCAGGATAAACCCTGGACAGGTCGCCAGTCCATCGCAGGGCACATGAATGAACCATGCGAGTCAAATAAAAAAAAAACAAAAAACCAAACAATAAACTAACCAACAAATCAAGGCTTCGTCACAAAGATAATTCGTTCTGAAAAGCTCTCAGCTGTTTATTATCAGAGTGACGAAAAAGGGCAACAAAGAGTCAGATGCATTGGTTTGGCACTTACTTCATGTTAGACGCTGCTGCCATGTTAACATTAAATGACGTGTGCAGTACAAAAAAAAAACACACAAATTTCGTCCTGATCGTTCGCATTAAGGTCACACAGCCACAAACTGGATATGTATGCGATCATATGAAAGTGGTTCAGATGTGATTTGAAAAGACCCGATCTGCATGTCCACACAGCTCAGAGAAAATCTGATCTGAGTCGCATTCAGGTAAAAAAAACTGAATTTGTGCCACTTTAGCCTGGTAATGTGAACGCAGCCTTAGAGTGTTGCTTGAACTCAATTCATCACCCCATCACAGTGTCGCTTGTTGCTTATTCACAGCTACATCCATATGAATTGACTCGCCACCTGTTGCTCCACTTGTAAACCCAACTTCTGAACCCTCTCTTCAGAAACAGCTCAGGTCTGCTTGCAAGCCAACTCCACACCAAACACTGTAGGTTCATGTTGTGTGTGTTAGTACAGCACGTAATGTGTTGATCTGATAAGCGCCCTGGGGTGAAGGCAGGCAGTGTGCATTACCTGAAGCATTAGTTAGGTCTGCTTAGTCGGTCTGTGCCCTGAAACCGCTCCAACCCAAACAGGCCAGTGTCCCTGTGTCTCTACATGCAAGCTTGGCAGGCTAGAGCGCGGTGAGCCGAGGGCGCTTGCCCTCGCCTGAGACACGGTACGGCATGGCCGAAGGGAAAAGTGCAACAAATTCCTGGCCCAATCCAACAACGGAAGTGCTGGAAATGGCAAGAATATCGTATGCACCGTTCACACCAGGGCCTGACCGATATGAAACGTTGTCACTGATACGGTATCGATTTTAAGAAGTTAAAAATTCCATTATATTTGTTAATATTAACTCCCTATGGTTGAAAATGGAACTACTGACTGTTCTCACCTGTTTTTACATGGTCAAAAGACTCCAACAGTGCTTTACTTTATTTCATTTCTTTTAGAATATTTAATATGCACAACTTTTTTTGCAAACAGAGAGAGAGAGAGCGGGGAAAAGGGGTGAAAGCCTGGCCTCGTTGCCTTTCATTAGGCCACTGACAGCCCCACAGGGAGCGTATCGTGTCACGGAGCTCTGTGAAACAAAAGGAACGCAGGGATAGGAACGGCTGCCAAGACCACACTGCTAATTGGAGATAATTAATGCCATTAATTAGGCACCAGGAGGGGAAGGGGGGTATGCTAAAGAGAAAGGGGAGACAGACAGGGGATGAGACCGGGAGGACATGGAGGGTTTTGGTGTTGAGCCACAGTCTCAGATTAACATTCATGTTAACCTGAGCATGGAGGCGAGAGGTATATGGTATTACACATAGAGGTATAAGGCACGTTCATGGCTTCAGCCCTAATAGTCTCTGCAGTATCATCCTAAACAGGGATTACTGTGATTACATTCCAGAAGAGCTATTGGACTGAGCCGTACTTCAAGGTAACTTTGAAAAAAAGAGACAACAACCGGTGAAAAACTGACCGACATGGAAACACTCGAAGGTTGTAAATCCTCCTTTTGCAATCTAAGCGGTGTCTCGCCAAAAATGAAAGCGCTTAGGATCTGTCAAATACCCTGACAGGACCCCTCAATAACGGCCCAAAATGGAAATCTACACCAGTGGAGGGACCAGCAGATTTAGTGACAAAACAAAACGCTTCCGATGGTAAGTTGCGTAACTTTTCTAATCATGTAGCACTGAGATAAAGAGCTGTGAGGTAGACCAAAACAAAACACTGTTTGTTAAACAAAGTGCGTACTGCAAGCCCTGTAACCAATCACTCAACGTTTTACTGTGTGCTCTGAGGATTCTGACCAATCACGGATGTTCTTTGTGTGTTTAGGTGAATCAAAGTATTCACAAGATCCCACAAATGTAAATCAGTTTGGTCAAAATGCAGCCAATCTTTAACCACATCACATCAAGGGCTCACTGTATTCTCAATGTATTGGGATCATAATATGTAGCAATATACAGGGAGATTCACTCGAAAGAGGCCCCGAATATTCTGTTGTAACTCCTGTTAGGATGAAGTGAGCTGAACAAAAAAAAATACGCTACATACATTGACACGTGTAATCGTTTACATGCAATGCTGGAAGTGATCTTCGTTTTCTGCCAGACGCATGAAGGGGTACGGGGGTCTGCACCTGGAAGTTGCAAATGGAGGTTAAATGTCGCAACGGCTGTCCGGCGCCTACCTCATCGCTCCGACGCAGGGGCATCCCAGCTTGTTCGAAGCTCCATATGCTGAGGGGCACATTGCACCTTGTTTCATTCAGATTGCTTTGTTCTAGTGACAGTTATTACAGAATATTCGGGGCCTCTTTCGAGTGAATCTCCCTGTACCTGCAATATGGTATTTTGCCTGCATCACTCAGCCCTAACGAGAATATTTAACTACTGTCTTAACTCCTCTAAACGCACCCTTTTCACTGCTACTTCATTAGATCCACTTAGAAACAGTTTCTCTGGGGATATTTTTGACTTCTTTTTTTTCATATATCGCAATATTTATTGCAAAAACAATGCATATCTCAATAACACACTTCCCCCAGTGCTGTTCAGCCCTACTACGTCAGCACAAACCCAGAGTATAAAAGTCCTGTCCAAAGCCACAATTTTGCATTCTGTTTTGGAAGTGAATCCTCAGCTCTGCTCGTCTGGACTGGGGAGACTCTCATCTAATATACGTTTGTTCACAGGAAGCAAAGGCCTGTGAGAGTGATTTATTCACAGTGATAAGGTATACGCTCAGGTGAGTCAGCTAGCGGCTGCTGGGACAGGGTTGGGGTAGGGGGCTAAGGACTTTTCACCACAGTCCAGCAGATTTAGTTAATCAAACTCCCTGTGAGAATAATTAAAAATGAAAAGAATTTCTGACACAAATTTGACATACATCAAACTATATATATATATATATATATATATACACATTAAAAAGTACCCCCTACATTGTTCCCACGTCTCCCTCCTTTCTCATTGTTTGGGTTTTAATCAGTGAACTGTCCTCAAATGTCAATGTCCCACAATGTCCTCAAAGGGCCACCATTCACATTTAGAAAAACTGGTAGAAAAAAAGGTGGATGAGTTCGTTTTAAACCGACTTAATTTCAACATTGGGAGTTTTGGGCCATTAGCGAGCTATAAAAGGCAAGATTTTTCCACCAGGGCTTAGAGAGGCGATGTGGCTGGCCTTCACAACGCAGGTTACAAGAAAAAACAGAGTTCTATTGGTAAAAATGGCACCAATAAAGCACAATATCCAGTTACTTGTTGTGTACTGCAACAAACTGACACCTCCGATGCCGGCAGCACAGTTCACTGTATAGATTCCAGTGTTGGTTATCAAAATTTCCTTAACATCAGTACTGATGGCAAAATATTCATATCAGGCCCCAGTTTGGACAGGGGAGGTGGAGGAGCTGCCTGGATCTGACTTAACCCCACAAACTCCACGCTATCCGTATGAGTAGGCTTAATAGTAGTTTTATTGTAAGGCCAGCACTGTTTTGCACAGTTTCAGCTCTCTTACAGACACACACAATTTGCGATCATATGTGCATCCTGCTGGTGTGGGCTCGTGCAAGTTTTTGCTCTTGCAATGGTACACACTAAAACTAATTAAGTGCTAATAGCACCTCATTGTGGTGAATCATTGGCCTTCAAACTGTGAGTGAGGGAATGAGTCAGCTACAAATCAGGTCCATGAAGCGCTTCCCATCTAGAAATTAAGGAACTCTTTACTGGACTCCAGCTCCAGCCTCCCACCTCCTTCATCGTCACTACTGTGAAATCTATGAAATGCATCTCGTGTCTCCAAAACAATAACTTTCTAGGAGAAAGGAAAAAACTTTTTTATTTTAGGCATCATTATAAGTTATCAGACACAAAATGTTCACAGAGTGTAGAGGCCAGATAGCATTTCCCTATGGTGTAAAAAAAAATATCTAATAATAACTGAAAAACAGTGACGATGTGAGCATCTCAGTTCACATCAGATCCAACTACTGGAAACGTCCAGGGTGGGCTCCACGAGACTGGCCGGTTCGAAGCCTCTGCTCTCTTGTCCTCCGTGGAAGATGTGATCAGAGTGGTCAGGTAAACAAGCGATGATCACACCATCCCTTAATCCAGCCCCAAGCCCCTTTAAGTCCCGCAGCTAAGCGCTAAGCCGTGTGGGCGGCACACACAAACACTCGACGCCAGACGGCCTGCTGAGGGTCCACAGCACAGTGCAGCACTCACACCGACAGGGGGCGGTCTGCTCCAAATACACCCTCCACCCAAAACCCTCCGAAAGTTTGCTCAATAACAAATCAATGCATATTCACGTCTACATCAATTAGGTAAATGCTTCAGCTGGAGGCTATACTTCTCCACTAGGCTTGCTGAGGACCCTTCAACAAATGCTAAAACATGTAGGGCCTGCACTGAGAATCAGTTTAGCCAATACTCAGTTGGCAGACACCGACTGAAATCAAACGGTCTGCTACAGGTGCAATAACAAATTATGAGCCCTTGGTGGCTACAGTCTGAAATATTCTAGCCAGGGAAAACTTGCAACTTCTCTTATTCCCAAAAGAGTAGCACCACAAGCCCTGAAAAATCACCAGCAAAACACAGAGCGCTATTCACTATTTAAAGCAAAAGTTTGGCGAAAAAAGAAAAAAAATATAATTTTCCAAATGTAGCTGACCAGCCAAGATGTCTTGGCTTCTGAAGCTTCATTACTGTTTTTGCAGGCTAATGTAGCACTGGGCAAACTGCATGACTAAATTATCACAAACTTGCCTTAAACTGAGTCGAGTCATTGAGAAATCTCAAACAGGCTCGTTTATGTGGTTTTTGACACTGTTTACCACACTGTCCTCTATAAAACGGACAAACGTGTCACACAGTTTGCTCAATGCTAAACAGAGGGAATAAAGTTCCATTAATTGTTGGCTACATTAGCTTCAGATACCAAATATGTCTTGGCTGATCGACTATTTTTAGGATAAGGGAAAATTTAATTCCCCCAAAATTAATAAATATTTCACCAAACATGACTGTAATTCAACGTAATGTGAATTTGCTGTAATGCGGTGATAAACCGGCAGATGATCAAGGTTGGGCCTCTGTCTTTACAGCGTGGTGGCTGCACTTGGCTGCCCATGTAGGGGCTCTTGCGTGTCATTGGGCTCAACCTGCACTGGCATCTCCATGAATAAATAAACAAACCCCCTCCAAATATCCCTGCGGGCCTGAAGCTGCACACTGGCCCGCTGTAACACTCTCTCAATGTCATGGAATTTCATCTCCTTCCTTTCTCTCTTTCTGTCGGTAAAGGAGCTTCACTGAAGGGGGATGCAGGTATTATCCGGGTATGTTAGCCCCCTGCTTGTTTCGCATTCCCTGCCTTTTTTTTCCTCCCCTCATTCTGTCGCTGTAAAACGTTCAAGATTTTCCAAAACTCCACAAAAAAAACCCACTCACCCCTGCCCCCCACTTCATTCTCTTCAAGTCCGGCTTCTGGATCTGATTTGAGTTGTGAGGCCCTGTCTAGGGTAGAAGCAGACATGTGTGCATGAGCTGCTGGCACTTATACACAAACACACACACACACACACTCTCCTCTAGAACCCTGCCATGTGTTCTCAGTGCGGTGTTATGTAACATGGTTACAACACACCTCGACAAACAAAGAATCAACAACAACTGAGCCCTGTGTAAAATCACCAAAACTTCAATTCCTACTCCATGGTATAACACACACACACACACACACACACACACACACACCACACAATCATCTTCATACCATTTATACCATGAGTTAAGGTCTCTAACCTGACAATGATTCCAGTAAATCAGGATTTTTTAGGAATTATTAAGTGCAGTGCTGTTCAAAAGGCAGAAACCACCTTCCCATCAAAATGGCTTTAAATACAAGCTGATCGTTTTTCAGGAAATATTTCACAGATATAAGATGAACCCAACACTGAAGTTCAAACATCATTAAAAGAAAACTGGGAGTGCCAACAATCAGCCTGGTAGACCACCAACACTGTCTCCATCAGATAAACAGCACTTAAATCTTTCACCTCTGAGAGAGAGAGGAGAAAATCAAGCTCCACTCCTGCTTCAGATCTGAAAACCTCCACAAGCGTTTCTGTCTGTCCTCCCACTGTGAGAAGACGACTCAGCACTATGGGTCTGAAAGGATGTGTAGCTGTCAAGAAGCCTCCCTGAGAAAAGAAGAAGCTGCTGGTGGAACAAAACGACCGACCACCCCAGAATCCTCTGAATATGTTTGGGATCGCTTGGATTGTGAGAAGCAGAAGATGCAGCCACCTTCTAAGAATTTGAAGGTATGATAAGATATCGCTGCAGATTTCTTTCTCCAAAGAGAGTTTTTAAACACTGTGTCCACTCACTGTCCACTCTATTAGACACGCTTACCTTGGCAGTCCACCTTGTAGATGTAAAGTCAGAGACGATAGCTCATCTGCTGCTGCACAGTTTGTGTTGGTCATCCTCTAGTCCTTCATCAGTGGTCACAGGACGCTGCCCACAGGACGCTGTTGGCTGGATATTTTTGGTTGGTGGACTATTCTCAGTCCAGCAGTGACACTGAGGTGTTTAAAAACTCCAGCAGCACTGCTGTGTGTGATCCACTCAGACCAGCACAACACACACTAACACACCACCACCACGTCAGTGTTACTGCACCCAAATAGTACCAGCTCTGTGAGGGTCCATGGGGGTCCTGACCACTGAAGAACAGGGCAAAAGGGGGCTAACAAAGTAAGCAGAGAAACAGACGGACTACAGTCTGTAACTGTAGAACTACAAAGTGCACCTATAGAGTAAGTGGAGCTGATAAATTTGACAATGAGCGTAGAAACTAGGAGGTGGTCATAATGTTATGCCTGATCAGTGTATTTCGTTGTTGAGGCTTCTGTGTGATATTTCTGATAAATGTGCATTCTGCTTCTTTTCTTATACTCTGTGGCCGCTTTGACTGGAAATTAAATAAGTGAAGGGTGGTCTCACTCACTGTACTGTAAATCATGAATCAAATGTCAAAGATTCAATTTGATTTGACTCAATTCCTTTGATTCAGAATCATGTTTAACACTGACCACACAAACGTGACCAAATGAATATTTATTGCATTGTGAAATGCATAATAAATAATAAACAAATATATAAAACTTCTGAAAACAGTCTGAGAATTTTATTTTGATTAGCACACATTTAAATCAATATCATTACAATTGGTTACAATCAATTCTGTATCTATGGAGTTGGATGGTCACTACTCAGATTGATGCACTGTGATGTTACAATCGATTGTAATGCGTATTGATTTCTTTTTTTTATATATAAACACCCCTATAATCCACTGATGATCATTTCAGAGACGAAAACAAAACAAGACAGACAATGACTGTGCAATCCTTTAGGCAACTCACTGACCTAGAACAGGGAGACTGTTTAGGACCCAGGGGAAAGCCTTCTTCTTTACTTCGCTTTAAACACCACACACACACACACACACACACACACACACACACACACACCCCACAAACACACACTCTCTCTCTCTCTCTGTTTAAAGACTCAGTCCCTCCCCCTCTCGCTGTATGCTAATTCTGCAAAGTGAACGCGCAGGCCAGCGAGTCCCAGGAGGAGAAACAGTGTGGCCTGCCTTTATCTCTCTCTCTCCTTCTCTCTCTCTCTGTCTCTCCCTCTCTCTTTCCTTGTCTCTTTCTCTCCTTCTCACTCGCTCTCTTTTAACTGCCTCTGTCTCTCCCTGTCTGTCTGTCTGTCTGTCTGTCTGTCTCTCTCTCCGGCCCTCTTTTTACCCGCTTCTTTTGCTCTCTTTCTTTTCTCTTTTTACGTCTCCATCTCTCCCTCTTTTGACCTTTTTCTCTTTCTCCCTTCCTTTTTATCTCTCCTCTCTGCCTCCCTCTCCAGCCGTTTTTCTTATCACCTATCTATACCTCTTTCTTTTCTTTCCCTCTCTCTCTCACTCTCACTCCAGCCCTTTCTCTCTCTCTCTCATTCTTTTAACCTCTCTTGCTCTCTCTCCCTCCTTTATTCTCCCCTCTCTCACCCTTTCTCTCTCTCCCCGTACTCTTTCTCTCTTTAACCAACCCCTTGCCAATAGGGGATGGGTGTCAGCAGCTTGCAGAAGCTGTTGCCATGGAGACGGGTCCTGTCTGCACTCTGTCCCCCAGGCATCCGGGATCGAGAGAGAGAGAGCGAGAGAGCGCGCGAGAGAGAGAGAGAGAGAGAGAGAAAGAGAGAGCGAGATGCCACAGTAGATGATGGACAGGACATGAGACAGCAAAACACGAACACCACACACACAGAAAACTCAGGAGCCGAGGACTCTTCGTTTCCCCCTCCTGCTGCTTTCAGACCAATATAGATCATATATCAAGCAGCACAGCCAAAACCACGGACAACACACTGCAACGCACCGGTCAGTTCAGTCTCACAGCACTTACGTGTAACGGACTGGGGGGTCAGCAGACTCAATAATATACAGCAGTAGAAAACTCAGTGATGACCACACCAGTAAAATGTTAATGATTCTTATCAAGGCTGGGTGATTTGATTTTACACTCATTTTCCAAATTCGACAGTGGGTCTTTTTTTTTTTTTAATATCGTGATGGTCTATGTTATCATTCCTATTCACAACACAGCTGTAGTCCACTGGCCTCATTTGGCTCCTTTAAAAATCTGTATGTGTAATTTGGCCACACGGTGGCGCTGCTAAATTTCCCGAATCACGGTTATCCAACCACTTCTTGTGTCTCTCATGATCTCGTTTGTACTCTTTGTTCGGACTTGATATTTTTCACATGCGCTCTGATGACGGTTGGTTATATTGTGGACGGCTTCTTTTACACCAACAAAAATATACACGCAATTAAGTGACAGAGCAGCTGATCTCAGTCTCAGTGCATTACTGCTGACACTGGCACAAAATTATCGACCAAATCGCCCAAGCGCAATTCCAATAACTGTGCAGAATAACCTCCAATGGAGGTACAAAAGCTACTGCTACAGTCTACATCCAACACAATGTCATGACATCACGTGTTTATACACTTATATTCTGAACAGTTAGCAGGTTAAATTAAAAATATTACACTTGTGAAATGATTTTATTTTGTATTTGTGCTTTTTAAAATATTTTCATTATTTTAACAACATTGGAAACCGTGACACAGTGACCGTGTTACTGGTATCATAACAGACCATTTTTAATACTGTCCGATCTCTAGTCTTAGCACTAGACGACATGCCACCTATTGGTTACACACAGAAATATGTGCAGCAATGGCAACACACTGAACTCATCAGGAGTTCAACTTTTACTACGACCACAGCAGCGGCACAAACTAGATGTTGATTTTTAGGAAACGTGGGTGCAGAACGCTCCTTAGTAAGTCCAGGTGTACTTGGTCACGTAACAAAACCTAAACTTGGACAACACCAAACAATTTGATTTGATGTACCGATAAATGCGTTCAGACGTTTTCACGTTTGTCCTAAACACTTCAGTCCGCACCCAGGACCAATTCTGGGCTTGTTTGGGGAAGGGGCTCATTATCGCTTTCACACACAAGATTTCCATCCAAACAGTGGATCGACTGCGCAATTCCACACGTCACTTTTCTGCGTGCAGGTTTGCAAAATGTTCTTTATTATTTCCCTTGAAAACAAACACTCAAGAGGTGAAGAACAGCACTTTTTGGATACACAGTACTTCACTGTGCAGGAGGATCTGCAAACAATCAGCCGCTCTCGCATGAGAAGGTTTTTTTAGCCATGCAGGCGATAAGTCAAAGCAGTCATGTTACAAAATGAACCAATCACACAACCCCACATGCAGAGCCGGTAGCGGATGGCTTCCACACGCGCAGCAGACTGCGTCAGAGTTCACTGGAAGCGAACGCCAGACCACTGATTTCAGGAGAACCAGAGATCAGTTCCCGGGCTCAAAAACAACTTCCACAACCAGCGGTCGGCAACATGCGGCTCTTTTACTGCCCCGTTGCAGCTCCACAGCAGAATTAGATAATTAGATGAAAATAAAATAATCCTCCTTTGTAGTAAAATAAAAGTCTGATGATGATTTGAACACAGTATTTAACAATAAATGGTCTTAAACGCTATAAAGCTAATTCACCCTTTAATCCTGAAGATCAGCGCAGACTGCTGGTCACACAGCAACGCAGACAACAATCGAGCCTAGCTAGTAGCTAATGAAGAGGCACAGAGAAAGATTTAAGACGAACATCGATAGTTTGGAGACGAACGGACTGATTTGCATTTATACGCACTCAGCTGGTTTCCTGATACGTTTAACCTGAACAAGAAACTGTCAAACACTCAGAGTCAGTTTCTCGTTTGAACCGTCCCGTTCCACCTTGAATGGTGCAGCAGTTATGTCCTGGCACCGCAGGCACCATTTAAGGTGGAACTGGAAAACTGGAACAAAAAGTTGGTGAATGAGAAGCGACTTCAGCCTCGTAAAACGTCGAATGTTGAGAGACATTTAACTACTTCTGATGAAAATATTCCTGCTGGAGATGTGAGAAACAGCTATAGCTGAGCTAAAGCTTAAAGCAGAGCAAAGTAAGTCTGTGTTTTCATTTATATTCTTAGCCTATACTAGCACATTAGCACATTGAGACACACGTACAGCCAAGATTTTAAAACAGACATAAAATGTTGTGGCTCCCAAGGTGGTTCGATTTTTGCTGAAAAAAATCGCAAAGCAAGCGTTCCAGAAAAAACTCTGTTCCTCTGCATTTCTCCCTGTTCATCTTCGTTAATTTTCGAAAATACGAATGCACCCTAAAAAAGCAAACTGCATAGCACCATCGCCATGCACACGGACAGAAACGCCACCGTCATAACAGGAACACTGTCAACCATTGCAATGTTAATACAGCTACATGCTGCACTGACAGTTTTCTCAATGCAAACCTGTAATGTCATGGTTGTAGGACATTCTTTTAGCAGTAGAGCACAGGCCCTATTGCGAACTAGGGGTGGGCAATATGGCAACAAAAAAGAAAACATCACAATATCACCTGAAGATATGTTCATGATGTAATGTATCACAGTATTTAAGTGTGCTAAATTGGAACCATCACAATACACCAGTAATGCCGCAATAAAAATGCCATTAAAAACCAGAGCTCTGAGAACGATTTTTATTCAGTGTTTCACATAGTTCACAGCACTAAATGCAGTTTTCCAGGACTAAATATGCTCTCTTCGTAACAAAACATGCAGTCGGTCAGTTTTCCTCAAGTGCTGGCAACAATTTACACGATGTGCTCAGAAAAGCATATAGTGACATCATTTATCACAACAGCAATAACTACATCTTCATATTACATTATTTTATTGATATATTTGTAAAATATTGCGATATTTTATCTCATCAATACTGCCCAGCGCTATCTAGTGTACGTTCTGTTAGCGACTAGCCGTGAGTCTCCTGCCAGAAACCTCGTCTAACGTCCAGCACCAGACTTTGCCTGCTTTCCCTGTGTGTGTTCTCAGTAGCAGGCAGTATCCGGCAGTGAACAAGAGGGCTTTCCCTGCTGTGGCTTAAGGGAACGATATGTCATAGCAAGAAATGTGAGATGTCACTTTAAACTCACGCGCACACACACACACACACACACACACACACACACACACACACACACACACACAGTCTTACACGCAGACAGACAGGCAGGAGGGAGTTTTTGGCCTGCGGAACAATAACAGATGTCTTTGTCTGCTGACTGCGGACCATCATTTAGACTTTCATTACCTAAACTGCAATTCCAAAATGGCACTGAAGCCCCAAAGGGACGCGCCGCGCTGCGCCGAGGTGAACGCAAGGTAACAGCAGCAGTAGGAGGAAGAGTACAGGTATCCCTCGTTTCTGGAGCTGAACTAGAGCACTGTTGGAGAAGCTCTCCCCACCAGGATTAGGTCAGTCTTGGACATCATTGCTTTAGTTTATCTCCCTGCTCATCTTCATTCAGTTTATTAACAGAAACCATACATTCTAACTGTACGTTCACACTGGGCACCTAACAAAGCGACAGGTGTCCAGTCGTTTCCTATAGGAGTACGCAATTTCTAGCCGCAATTT
Organism: Colossoma macropomum; assembly: GCF_904425465.1. Lineage (NCBI taxonomy): Eukaryota > Metazoa > Chordata > Actinopteri > Characiformes > Serrasalmidae > Colossoma > Colossoma macropomum. The sequence continues at coordinate 36,798,402 of NW_023494805.1, forward strand.
AGTGACAAGCGACAAATCAAGTTGAAATTTTCTAAACTTTATGCAAATGAACTACGACGCGGTAAAGCAGCAACCTAACTGATTGGCTCAATCGAAAATCCTTGGACCAATTGTAAACACGGGCTCCGAATTCCCCAACCTCTGCTCTCTGAACTTGTTGTTCCTACTGGGATTTCCTTCCTGTTCCCAATAGTACTGCTCAAAATATCCAAGAGAAACTTATAAACTTATAAGCATGTTTCATATTTCAAACAAAACAGCAATACCTACATTTTCTTGTCACAAACTTGAAAGTTTACACACCAACACGTGACTAAAAGAGCAGCCTTGAGCCAAAGTCCTCATAGGAAAGTCTGTTCACTCGACGGCCATCTTTGCAACGCCGCCGGGCAGTTATTTCCAGCCATACAAGACCAGACTCCTATCTCTTTGAATGGGGAGAGACCAAAATACTCGACACCGACGGTAAAATTACCGTTGCAAAAATATATTTGACCTCACTGGTAAAATCTGACAAAAAACGAATAGTTTGACATGATTCTTCGGGATGTTCTGGCTACTGTGCTTGTGCAGATCTCCATAATGAGGTGGGTTTTCACTGCAAGCGCCCCAGTATCGCTGACCCTTCTCCAGTCGCGGCGTAACCAGCAAACTACTGACTTATTGAAGGGTGAAAGCTTTCCTGCAAACAGATGATATGCTGAGCGTTACAAGCTTTCCGTTCATATATTAACCAGCGATCGGTCTTCTCATTTATAACCTCAAGCACACCCACAAGAGACAAAATTGAGGCAACTAAAGCAACTTGTCTCTGAGTGTGAACTTAAGGTGAGCACTGCCTTCGTTGTCTGGAGATCAGCTATCTGTGGCTGAGAGTCTCTGGCTCCCTCCCTCTCCCCACATCGCTCTAGTTAACGTGGGCGTCTGTTAGTGGACGTAACGGAACTGGCAGTTATGGTTCTCCTCCAAGCATGTTGAGCTGTCCAGTGACAGTGCGTCGGCAGCAGTCTGAAAAGATGTGATTACGATTCTTGTGTATTAGAGAAACATGTGCCTTCATCCTCACAGCTTCAAAGCATCATGTGGAGACACCCACAAACATATAACCCACATCGTTAATTCTGTGGCCCTGAGACTCATGAAGCTGGTATGTGAACAACGCATTATGTAACATCCCGAGTAAAAACTCATTCATTTTCATTGTGAACACAGCTGCTAATTCAACATTAAGAACGTGGGTCTTTAGTTCAGACTCTAGTAGAGTTTCTAGAGGACCTAAAAGCACCAGACCTGCTCATGTTGGTGTATGTGGTGCAACAGGACCGATCCGGACCTCGGTCACCTTCTCGATCACAGGAGACCAGAGGGAAAGGAAAAGGAGGGAAGGGATGGGGGAAGAGAGAGGAGAGACAGAAAGAGAAGACAGAGAGGGAGATGGAGAGAGAGAGTGAGAGAGGAGAGACAGAGAGTGAGAGAGAAAGGGAGAGAAAGAGAGTGAGAGAGAGTGAGAGAGAAAGAGAGAGAAACAGAGAAAATTCCCTGTGTGCCTGGGCCAGATTAAACTGGCTTTGTAATCCGCTTGGTTTTCACCCTCTTGTCCTCAGCTTTGTGTGTGTGTGTGTGTGTGTGTGTGTGTGTGTGTGTGTGTAAGTAAAAGACATAAAACCAGAATAAGTTAAAGGAGAAAGTACAGGGTGTTCAACTTCTGTTATAAACAACAATAACAACAACAAACTTATCTACTACTCATTGCCACTTTAACCTAAATTACCTATTTATGCTCTGCTCACACATTCTAGGGGTGAGCAGTATAACAATATTCATTATTATTGCGATGAATTACATCACTTTATGTCACAATATTGTCTGTAAAATGACCTCATGTTTCATGTTTCATTACAGTGAGAGCATAATCAGTCCTGTTTATCAATCAATCCAATTTATTTTTTGGACACAATTTTTTTGGTTATTTTTGTCAATTCCGCCTTATCAAACCTCCGGTATCATAAAAAGATCTTGGAGCATCATGATGCAATATTTCCTGTCCCCCACCACTAACAGCAACTGTTGTTAAGTTGGCAGAAATCCCATTCAACATCACGAGAAACTGTAGCACACAACTGAGTGTGTTAGTAATGTCAAATGGTTTATTTTGTATTTCAGAGGTCACAACCTAATGTTACCTGTGTGGTTTCAATTAACGACAGCAGCTCAACGTTTTATGCTAGAAACTCAATGTTATGTCGCAACTGTAAACACACAGCGCATGTTTACACGTTTTGATGAAAACTGAACGCTACAGTTTCTCATTATGTTAAATAAATGTTAGATTTTTGTTCTGTAAAGCTTGTCCAGCATCGCAACAGTAGGTACAAAAACAATGTGTGTGTGTGTGTGTGTGTGTGTGTGTGTGTGTGTGTGTGTGTGTGTGTGTGTGTGTGTGTATAACAGCAACACGTGTTGGGCAGGGGTGAATGCCACTGGGGTTGAGTGCGGGTGATGAATAGACAAAAAGTACGCCACACACAGACGAACAGAAAACAGAAAACAGGGCAGGTGACACACACACACACACACACACACACACACACACACACACACACACACACACACATACATATACACTCTATCTAAAGGCCAGTGTGTGTAACTGCGAGTGTGTGCATCAGTGAGGCAGTGAAGGGGTGGAGCTGGACAAATCTGGTCCATTCAGCCTTCAGTTCAGCCTTCAATAAACTAATCTAACTGACCGCTTCAATAGATCCACTCATACAGACAGAAGAGGAGGCTTTACTGGTCCTGTCAGGGAAAAAAAAACAAAAAAAAACAAAACAAAACAAAAAAAACGGACACTGGGAAACATTCATTCAGTCTGTTCAAACGCAGAGGAGCTCAGCTCCAGTCCTAACACAACACCTGCCTCTAATATTCAGATATTCTGTCTCATATTCTCCAGAACACCGAGGTTAGCTGGACCAGCTGTGTCCGATTTGGAGGGTGGTAGATCTACAGGGAACAAACAAAGTACTGATCAGGAGTGTGAAAGAAATCTGGTGGTCATTCAATTGCATTGATTAGAACTGATTATACCACAATCATATTAAATGAAGTATGTGCTCGGTTTTTTAGTGCCTTTCTCGTCTGTATTCCAGTGCTGTGCACACAGATCCTGTGGTTACTAAGGATGTATAATCAGAGTCAGCAGATCTTCACTCCGAACACACATTTGGCAGTCGGCTAATATGTTATTTTTATTTTGGCTGATCTGTGTCGCCGTTTCATGACATAAACATTGTACACTGTAACATAATTACATAGGATTCATTGAGCTAAACAGCTGGTTGATATTAGATTTGATGTAGCACTTTCTCTCAACGTGTTTACATGCACTTGAGTAATCAGATAATTTGAATACTCTGGGTTTAGATGAGTCAGACAGTAATCGGGTTTCTGCTTTGCAACCAGCCAATAAACTCACAGAAGACGACGTGATGTGAACGAAACGTAAAACTCAAACTTCATGCTGCAGCTTTTTTTAAAAAACACTGTCATTTTAGCCGAAAATATGAACTTACATCATCAAGAAGATGAAGAATTTTTAAATTTTAAGCATGTCATTGGTTTTAGCGTCACTCCATGAGTTTTGCTGTCATCTCACGGACGCTGTGTTAAAAACTGCTTGCTTGTTTCCGGTACCGCAGTCTGTTTTCGCACATGCGTAGACTGAGCAGAACGAAAGAAATCAGAGTAAGAGTTTACTGAGAAATCCAATTACTGAGCTAAAATCCATCTCTCTTATTACGATTTCTTAATCGGATTTCTAGATCTTACTCTGACCTGAGAAATCAGGAGTATGCTGCTCACATGATCATTTGAATAATCAGATAACTGTAGAATTACGATTATCATCGAATTATTAAGTGCATATAAACACACTTGATGACTTAAAAAATAAGCATACTTTCTTTACTTAGCTAAAAACGGCAACAAAGGACACTTTCGTTCCCCAAAGCTCCCCAAAAAGGAGGAAAAGTAAGGCAAGCCCCACCCCCCAGCGATGTCATCATCCATCACCATGTTTTCCAGTTGACATTGTCATATGCCACTTAGGTAGACATCGCCCAACGTTAATATATATGTACACACACACAGACGAGTGGTCAAATGATGACGTAATCAGTGTTTTGGATGAGTGACAGTCAGTTTAGATTAGGCTTTATTAATAAATAACTGGTTAATGTTCATTATCAGAGAAGCACAGAGACCGTCAGGTAACACCTGCAGGAGGTGCGGCTGTGCTCATGCTGGTCGCGACCCTCTCTCACGAGTGGCTGCATCCCGTAGACCTCTCTGCCACGGCCCCGTGGCCATGAATAATTAAAACACACAATGAAGACAAATGTTTCACACGCACGGTCAATGGCCTGGCTGGGTGGCTCACATTCAGCTCCATTGATCAGCATTACAAGCCTGGTAGTCATCCTAGGAAACTAAACAGCTTTGATCAATGCTACTTAAAAGATCATTGACCAGCGACTGGCCACTTTTCTTTAGGACTTCAAAGAATGTACAAAGATGTTCGGAAGACCTCTGGATGCTAAAGGCGAGCAAACAGTAGGGTATTTCTTTGTTGGACAGGAATGCTTCACGTTCAAATGCTAGCGTGGCGCTTAATGAATAAAAAAGGTGGTTCAATCACAGTTAGCCTCATTAGCACTGGGTGAGTGACGCTAGTTCTCTTGCTTAAAACACACCTGCATGAGAATTACTTAATTTGCCCACTAACACTCTGCATTATTCCAACTAAAGATGGAATTAGAATTTGTATTTCCTGATGTAGTCCTGACATCATACAAAGGCAAAGATATAACTGCAAAGACTGCATTACTGTCATAATATTGCTCTATATTTTGCATGACTGTTAGTTGCTGATGTATTATTAATACGGTACTAAGTGACCCTGTCAACTTAGCACACAGTTACATTATATTCTCTGTACATAAATCTGTATCCGTATGTGCCTTATGTCACTTTATTGTTCATTTCAGGGACCTTCTTATATTTATATTATTTTTTATTATTATTCTATTTTTCTACAATTAGTGTTTAGTGTTTATTTAGTGTCTATTTAATGTTACTGCTACACCATGGGGTCTGAAAGTAACACAACTTCAATACTCTGTATGTCCTGTACATATTGTAGTATTGGCAATAAAGCTGACTTGACCTGACCTGACTTGATAAAACATACAAAACCTGTATACGTACATAAACCTACTATGTACATATTTAGGCCTGAAAATCTTAAGACGTTAATAATTCCAATTATCAGTACTATAAATCCTGTGGCACTGAGGACAGGGTTACCCAGAATTCTTTGCTGGCTTAAATTATGTTAATTACTTGTTATTTTTTTATTTTTCATTACTTATCTTTATTAAAACAATATAACAGTTGTTTTATAGCATTTTATTCTAATGCTAAAAGACTAGGTTTGGACACATTTCACATGTTATTGTTATTCTAACTGTGATGGTTTCAAAACTCCCCACGGTTTTCTCGTTCGTCTGAAAGTGCCACGCCATTTTCGTTGGCTGAAATTTCACTGCCTCCCTACTTGTTACTGTAATACCGTCCAACCCTATTCGAGATTATTTCCAAGTAAAAAAGCTGACAAGAACACGGACGTCTGGAGAGACATTCAGATATGTGTGTGTATGTGTGTGTGAGTGCATGGCTTTGTATGAACAAAAAAAAAAAAAAACATACTAGATTCCAACAGCTACATATTCCTCCCTCCCGACACACACACTTCCCTGGAGATTTAAAATCCAGTGACTAACAAACACTTAAGACTCTGACCACCCACACAAGCGGTCTCCAGCACGTACACAAGCACTCCAGCCAGCCATTCTGACCTTGCCGTGGTCCTTTGACCCACCCAGTAAATCTAAGATTTTACAGGAGTCACTCTGAGACCTGCCCTGGTGTTTGTGTCCATAGGGAGGGAAAGGAATTCCAGAGCAACAATGCTTTCAGAGGACGCAGAACTGGGAGGGCCAAGGACAGAGAAGAGCGCTACTACCTTTCGCACCGAGGTTACCATGGACACCATTCCAAAAGTGTGTGTGTGGCGTGTATGCGGGCAGTGTGTGTGTGTGGAAGCAGCCCGATGTTTATGACTATAGAGACACGGGCATATTAACCAGAAATCTAGAAGCCACAAGACAAGCGCCAACACATCTACAGCAGGCCAGACTCTTCGATCTGAGCGTAATGCAGGAATGGAGCCTCTAAACTGAATTAAAGGGCTCAAATCTTGCATTTTATATCCACCTCCTGAAGCCCACTTACAACGTTTGTGGGGTTTTTATCTATCAAAAACAGGTCATAATTCATTTTTACAAGACCGTTTTCCAACCTCTCCTCATCCCTTATATAAAAATATGAAAGGGACGAGGGTTAGAAACAGGCTGTTTTTGTTACTGTACCTTTAAGACTGATATATGCAAATGACCTGTGTTCTCTGCTGTCCTGTATTGTTAAAAAGGCATTCCAGGGTGAAATGTGCAATAGCACTGCTTAGAAATTCAGCCCAAATAGGCAGGCTTAACTTTCATAGGCTGAAAGGATCTTTATATGTAAATTTCTTCATGGTTAAGACACCACAAGTGATGATGACAAAGACAGACCACTTTCGCGGCTAGTAGCGTTTTTCCACCAGGTACTACAGTACAGCCAGGTACGATTACGAATCGCTGTTGTCGGAAGAAAACCTCACGTCTCATTTTTGTCGTTTTTGAGTTTTACTCATATTTGAAAATGCCTGTTGCCCTTCACATTGTGTGTAAATTTCATGATGAATGGGCCACAATAAACGGCCCAAAATGACTTGTAAAAAAGTCTGGTTCCATTGACTTACATTAAAAGTAAAGAAGGTTATTTCTTTCTCCTGTAAAGTTACCATTTTGGAGATACGAGGTTTTTTTCCCCGACAACAGCGAAATCCAGAATCTGGTTGAGTACCTGTGTCCATTTTCCAGTCAGACAGCTGAACCGAGAAAGGAGGCGGAGTGCTCTTCCGCTTGTGCGGTCACATGATTTCTTACATGAGTGACAGCATTAACAGCGAACAAAAACAACAACACAAAGCTTCAACTTCTGCTTCGCTGTTTACTCTGCGTTTGGTTTTATGAGTCACAGACAGCGTTTCTAGGCAGTCTTTACTCCAGTAACACCGCATCACCACTGCATTCGACCAATCAACAGTTTGCACCATTACTAGATCCACCAATGCATTCCAGCTTGGTACCCCAGTATTAGGGTAACCAAGTTCAGCACAGGTATTCCAGTATGGTACGGTTCACTTTGTACTGGAAACAATGGCAATGTATCGTACTGCCCGGTGGAAAAACAATTTAGATTTCATATATGGACTGTATAAACTGGAGAGCGAACATTTTGAAACCCAATGTGAGCCATTAGACACGGCACAATATCACTTATTCTGCCCTGATACTCATACCTAGTATTGGCTGGTTGTAATTGTTCTTCAGGTATGATTCTCTGCCAGTATGCCACAAATACGTTCAGATGACACAACATACAAAACAGTGCAAGCCACTCTAACTTTGGCCAAAACGGCCGAGCCAGGGATGTTTCCATTATTCGTCAAATGAAAACGGAAATACAGCAGACCAGGGGTGTTAAACTCAACCGCTAAGATCGCGAGTTCGATCCCTGGTGATGCTACAGCCATCCGTAGCCGGGAGTCCGTGAGAGCACAATTGGCCTCGCTCTCTTTGGGTGGGTAGGATGGCCCCTCCTTCTCCCCCCATCACTCACTCAGCGCGATGCTAGTCAGCGCAGGCGTCTGTTAGCTGACGTAACAGATCTGGCGGTTGGCGCTTTCCTCCGAGCGCGTTCGGCTGTCCAGTGACGTTGCGTGAGCGGCAGCTCGAAAAGAAGCGGTGACTGGTTTCACAGGTCTCGGAGGAAGCCTGTGTTAGCCTTCACCCTCCTAGCGTTGATAGCATCGTGTGATTGGGGGAGTCCTAACTAGCGGGTGGAATTGGAGACGACTAAATTGAGGAGAAAATCGGGGAAAAAAAATAATAAAATAAAATAAAAATAATAATTAAATTAAACTCAACCGCTAAAAGGGCCATATTAAAAAATCTCCACAAATCCGCGGGTCAGAGAACAGCTGTGTTTTTTTTTTTTCATTTTTAATGAACATTTTGCTGTGAGCCCAACTGGCCATTGTTTATTCAAAATATGTCAGAACCGCAACAGCAAAATACAGGCTATCCTATTCGCCTATTTGCTTGAACTACATCTTTTCTTTTTATGGCGTAACCCGTTCATTGTTGGGGGAGGAGGGTCGTTGTGCGCATTGCGTTGCAGTGCATGCTGGGGATTGCAGTGCAGCGCATTGCGAAACAGGCTAATTTTAATAGAAAATGAACATAATTTTGGATAGATAGGATTGCGCCTTGTGTTTGACACATGGGCAGGAGACCCTCAATCACCTGCCGAGGCAGTGGACACAAAGGAATGGTCTTTTGGGTTCGCCTTTGCCTCCCTGGAGAGTCTCCGTTTACTCTCCTACTGCCTCAAAGAGCCGCCAGACTTGGTCAGCTTCATCAGACGTTCTCGGGTTGGTGTGTAATAAGCCGCGGACCAGCCGTGGTACTATGACGCGAGAAATTTGAAACTGAAGTTGGCTTCTTATTCAAACTTCCTGTTCCGCCTTAAAGAGTGCAGCAATTACATTCCACTGCCTGCACAGGTTCCAGGATGTAACTGCTGCCCCACTTAAGGTGAAACAGAAAAGCCAAACAAAAAGCTGGTAAATAAGGAGGCAACTTCTGCCCTGTAGAAATTAAGTAAGGCAACATTTTGCACGATTTTTGCTGAGCCCCCGGGCGTTAAACAGCGTTACAAAGCATAAGTTTAGTTCAGTTTTGTTTTTATTATTTTGCACCATAAAAATATTCCAGATTTACTTTGGTTGTTAAAAATGCTTCTTATCTAAGTGAAGGGACATCCCAGAATAATAAGCCATAATATATACCAGAAATTTTTATTATACCATGATGTAAATTTTTGGCCGCCACTGATACCAACACATCTTTTGCCACTACTGATACCAGTATTGACACCTTCAGAATCAGCCAACAGAAACAAAGGTAAACCATTATGCTCAAACTACTGAAACAATAGAAATACACAGCTCACGACAAACACATCAGACAAGATGAGTGAGTGCTATTTCAGGATAGACCTGTCGCGAATTCCCTCCGATATTCAGTCCATGCTTTCTGCTGATTTCGGCCTAATATTAATACCTGGTATCAGATCACTGCCACCTCTTTCAGCAGTGTACATGTTTGTACATCGAACCAAATAGAATCCGGACCCTTTAAGTGGGAGGAGCAGATTTCTCTATCAGAAAGACTCGGATCTAGTTTTTCTACCTCAGTCGAGTATGTAAATCACAATATGACAGTAATGAACATTTCCACTAACAAGGCTTTCTGAATGGAGAGCTCCATCTGACAGTTTCTGATACAAAATCCATACCTAACGTTTCTCTACTCGCATCACGTTCTGGGTCAAGATGCTCGCACACAAACACACACCCATCAGTCACCAATCAGCACAGGGTCTCCTGAGCATTACAAAAGGAGGGGAGACAAATCGGCCCTGTTAGCAGCCTCATAAGAGGGTGACAGTCTTCATGAATTACACTGTCAGATACGACAGTTCACTGTCAGAGGCAGCACTTCAGCCAATGAGAACACTTCAGGATGTGGGTAGCGCAGTCCGTTAAATCATTCTGAGCCATTAGGCCACGACCTGCAATCACAAACAGTGCTGGACGAGTGTTTGCTTACAGCCAGACTGTTCATGCATTGCCTTATGCTTGTGTGAAAGTCGGGTTGCATGACAGGGACAAAAGACTAGTATTGTAATCATAATACCACGTATAGCAAATGAGATGCACCTTACAAAACTGAGACACTGAGAATATTTGGAGATGTTAATAGAGGCAGACTTTAAGAAATTAGATAAGGACTATATTAACTCTGTTCCTTTTCTTTGTTTCTTGTTCTTTTTTATGCATTCTACTTATGTCACTCCCATAAACGTGCCGTAAAAGGCGTTTTCCACTTACAGTGGAAAACGAAAACATGACGATATCTGCAGCACCGGTGGTTTTGACTGTGTTTGAGCCAGTTCTGTTCTGTCTAAACACAGGGATGCAAAATGCAAGCGAGCAGCTACTACGCATCGGGTCTACTTTCTGATTTTCACTCATAAGTCGCGATAGGTTGAAAACGAAACTATAGCTGAAACGTTCTGCTTTACCAGTCAAGCCATTTCTTGTTTTAAACCAGCATTGGCAGAAACCACATTCATAACTGAGAAAAAGGAACAGCCTACTGTGAGAGCAATATATGAGTCTATTGATGACACTCTGAAAGGGGTATTTCACCTAAAAAAAGATTCAAGTATAAGATTTAAGTATTAAGATTTGAGAATATATGCAATTATACCCATGTAAAAAATCAGATTTTACTGCATTTTAAAGTAACTGGTAGTCAAACCACTGGGGAGCTCAGTTAAATGAATGGATCTTAAGCGAATATTAAACATACTACAGAATAGTCATTAAAAATAGGGTAAAAAATAAAATATATTAGAATCAGAAAGTCACATTATGCGCATATTAAAAGCTTCTTTTACTAACACTAAAGTTACTCTTATCTAAATCTGCAAAAAAGTATCAGATTAGATTGAATACTCAATATTAAAGTACTTAAATTGAAACAAGAAGAAAAAACATCAATAATCTGGCAGGTTTAAAGGCTGGCTGGCATTAATTTGACCAAAATATTTAACTTTTGTTGGATTACATAAAAGCGGTGTCTGAACGCAACAAAAACACAACTGTGACTGGTCAGAGTGCTCATTCACACATTTCAGCCTTATACAACATCAGTGCTGCAAAGCCCACCATCGCGATAATGAACAACCAACTAAACTTTGAAAGCTACCAGGCTAGGAACGAGTAGACTCCCAAGCATTTGGAAACACTCTGAAGCATTCGGAAATGTTTTATGAGGTGACAAGGCTACGCACTGAAGGATAAGTGAACTGAATGATTTTGAAAATACATCATTTGATCGAGGGAGTTTCGAGCTTCACAGCGGTCATAAAATTCCAACAACAAAAACGACGTTCAGTAGTGATGATTTACTCTCTGTGCTGCGCAGGGATTAACTAGAAGAGTCATTCTCTTCATGCCGCTACTGCAAATATGCCAACATGCTTCCTGGCAGCACGAGGAGAACACTTACTCATCCGCCCATCATACGCAGCTCATTCCGCGTGGCACAGCAGCCTACATTAGCGGGCCGGCTTTATTGATTTCGAGCCGGCAGGCAGTTCCGGGAAGCCCCCTCTCTGATCCAGGTGTGGATTGTATACTGACGAACGCTTACAAGTAACAGATATTGTCTGCGGTTAAAAAAAGCATGGGGTAATTTATGGGTAGGCGGTCAATGTGGCAAATAAATAACGTCACAATAGCTGGAGACGTTTCCGCGATACATGATATGCATCAGGATTTAAGTTGGAACAGACATCATGTAAAAACAGTGCTGCATTTAACCAGTGATTTTAATATTTCATTGACTCTGCCTGCACAAAATCCAGTTAAATGAGGTTCATTATGCTCTCTTTTTAATGAAAAATGCAGTTGGTTTGTGTTCTTTAAGTACTGATGATCTCCACTAAGTATACTCAATAAAGTGTATTGTGGCATAATTGACGTAATTTATTATCATGATAATAAAACATTGCCATATTGTCCACCATTAGTGTACTTTGATGATTATTTTACTGAAACAAGCTTAGACATTCTGCTCAAAGTGAAGACTGTAACTTTCAATCGACAGCTGGGATAGGCTCCAGCACCCCACCGCGACCCAGAAGGATAAGCGGTTTAGATGAAACAAGCTTAGAAATTCTGCTCAAAGTGCAGACTGTAACTTTCAATCGACTGTGTTGAAAAGGAAATATTTTATTATTATTTTAATGTAATAAAAAGTTACTCTATCTGGACCGCGACCCTATCTGGACTAAGCGGTTAACGATGATGATGATGATGATGATGAAAAAGTTAGTCATTCTGTAGAAAAAAAAATCCTTTATGTTAGAAACCCGAAGTGCAGACTTGAACCTGCCAATACAGAATGTAACTTCTAAGCTGGGAAATTCATTGCGTAACTAATCAATTGTGATTACGTAATTACGTATAAATAATTCTGTAATGTAGATCAAACACACAGCAACAGAACCCCAAGAACAACTGAAATGAATGAAACGACATATTAGGTTTTCCAAAATCGCTGAAAAAATCCTTGATGGTGAGCACGTGTTAGCGAATTGTTGCGGGAATGTTTTCTTCCTCTCTGTCTGGAGGTGATGGCAGGTCTAAGAGCCTGCGCTAGGCTTTGCTAAAGCTAATAACACAGTCAGGTTTGGTCCACTCTGATTGGAGGAAAAGCTCTATTCTCCCATTAAGGCTACCACATTTCAGAGAAACCAAATGTTAAACTGCTTTGTTTTGAGCACCTTCAAGATTTGGAGCTGAAGTGTTCGCAATTATCTGCCAAAAGAATAGCTCAGCCAAACATGCTAACGAGACTAACAGTGTATAGAGGCTAGAAGCCACCAATTAGCATGACGTGCTAATTTGCATAAGGGTCATCGGTGGCTGTTTGTTTACATTCACTGTTAGCAACATTAGTTTTTCTGTCTGAATCGTATCTGCAGATTTTGTGGGCTGACTAAAAACATTTTTATAACCTGGCTTTAAATTACGACGCTGTGCTTCGAATTTCTTCAATGTTTTTTGACTGGTTTAATTTCAATGTGCTTTTTTAATTTTATTAATTAACTCACTTTTTGTCCACTTATTTTACCGTGTTTACTGTTTTATAGTATGTAAAGCTGCCTCAGGATACAAAAGGCACTACTGAAGTAAAGTGTGTGAGTGCTTTGTGAGCTTATTATTAGCACCCTCTGTGTATAATCGCTGCTGTCGGAACAAAACCTCGTATCTCCAAAATGATAACTTGACAGGAGAAGCGAAAAACATACTTTACTTTTAATGTAAGTCAATGGAACCAGAATTTTTCCAAAGTAATTCTGGACCGTTTCTTTCGGTCCATTCATTGTGAAATATACACACAGTGTAAAGAGCAACAGGCTTTTTCAAAATATGTCAAAAACTGAAAACGACTAAAATGAAGATACGAGGTTTTGTTCCAGCAGCAACGATACGCAAGTCAAACGCTGATCCTAGATCAGGACCCAGAGACGTTTTAGGTACCCATTCTCGACTTTGCCAAACACAGGAATCCAAATTGCTTTCAGAGTTACTAACGGAACCAACTTTCACCACACAACTCGACACTCACTCAGTTTGTGTTTTTGCTCCTCCACAAACAAATTATTATTATTATTATCATTATTATTATTATTATTATCATTATTTCATCAATGAAGTAAAGGTTTACACACCAGGAAGGGATTGTGGCTTCGAGGCTTCAACCGAAACAGCCCCAGGTGTTCTTTCTTTTTGCTCTCTCTCTCTCTCTCTCTCTCTCTCTCTCTCTCTCTCTCTCTCTCTCTCACACACACGTCGGTGTGGTCAGCAGGGAGCAGTTGTGGGAGAGGTAGAGGGGCCGTGAGAAGCTTTAGGTATAAAAACAGTAATCACAGAGCATTAGAGTCACTGTCTGTAAATACACCCCCGAATGACCATAAAACCTGCTGAGCTGAACCTGAGCACAGTCAAGACCGCCACTAAACCCACTGTATGAGTTCATATTTAAAAGATTCTTAAATAATGAAATAAACAGATAAATAAATGAATAAATAGCTCTGAATAATATCAGCACACGTTTATGTACATTATACTAAAAGATGCTTTTTCTTCTCATGTATTCTAATTTATAGATGTGAGGATTTGCTGAAAATAATAATAATAATAATAATAATAATAACAATAATAATTCACAAATCGATTTACGCGATATACCAAGGCTGCCCAAAGTGTGGCCCACAAGTCAGTGTGAGGACGTTAGATTTGCAAACGAGAAAGTTACCCAACCCTCACCCAATGAGAGAGCAAATATCTTTTTAATACATCAAAAACACTTTTTTTACTTTATTTTTCTTTCAAATTAGTATTTTTGCAGTACTGTAGCAGCAAAATTGGCATAATTTTATAAAATATTTATAAAAACTTGGAATGCGTTCAAAATCGATGTTTAGCAACCACTCTATGACACTCGCATTAAAAAATAAAGAAACTAAACTGTACACTGGTTTAAAGTGTCACCCTTTCATACCTAAACCATCGACACAGGCGGGACGCTATCACTCTGGAGACGAGGAGTGTTTAGAGTGTGTGTGAAAGCGAGGAGTGTTTAGAGTGTGTGTGAAGACTGCGAGCTCACAGATGTAGAGTGTTTGCCTCTCGTCTCCTCTAAACAGCCCGGCATCGGCAGTGTGGCCAAACACACACATTTGTGCGGCATATGCAAGTGCGAGCGCGCACACACACACACACACACACACACACACACACACACACACACACACACACACAATCAAACGGAGGCTCTTTTTCTGGGTAGTTCTGGACGGGCAGCTGGTACTTCAGACTGATCCACACATACAAACACTCGGAGTTAGTATCAGCCAAGACAACACCACCAGACACACATAGAGCCAAAGAGGACAGAGCCAATACTGAATACTGCCAACAGAGAGAGAGAGAGAGAGAGAGAGAGAGAGAGAGAGAGAGAGAAGAGAGAGAGAGAGAGAGAGAAAGAAAGAGTGACAGAAAGAGAGAGAGAGAGAGAGAGAGAGAGAGAGAGAGAGAGAAAGAGAGAGAGAAAGAAAGAAAGAGAGAGAGAAATGAAGCAGAGAGAAGTGAAAAACAGAAGAAAAGCGAAAGTCTAGTAAAGCCAGACTCACATGGCCAAAGATGAAACTGACATTTCTGCCCATCATTCTGTCTCTATAATCCTCAGTTATCTAAACTCATCAGCTCATCGAGTCTGAAGGGTAAAGTCTCAGACTCTGATGAAGGCAGGGAAAAGCTTGTGTATCAATGCGACCATTTTTTTCCAGCCAAAACAGCCATTAAGTTTGTTAAGTTAATCATTTTTGAGAGTCATAAAAAGCAGAAAACATATATTTAACAGAAAACCACACCAAAGTCAAACAACTGAATGTAACATTAAAAATCAGTATTGAGTGATGTAAGGTCTGGGCTCGGGTGGTCGGCAGTCAGTCCACTGTTCTGTGGATTTACGAACGTCCTCTTTTTTCATTTTCTCAGTGAGGTTCTTCTTGACAGCGACACATCCTTTCAGACCCACAGCGCTGAGTCGTCTTCTCACAGTGGAAGGATGGACAGAGACACCTATGGATGTTTTCAGATCTGAAGCAGCTTGATTTTCTCCTCTCTCTCAGAGATGAAAGCTTTAAGTGCTGTTTATCTGATAGGGGACAGTTTTGGTGTCTACCAGGACTCCCAGGTGGTTGTTAGGAGGCCTGTTTTCTCTGTATGTTTTAATGATTCTTTTAAACTCCAGTTTCAGAAACTCCTGTTCTTTTTCCACTTATTTTTCTTTGAGTTTCCACAATAAAAAAGGATGCTCTCTGTATTGTATATGAAGACTGTGATTCACCTGCATTGAAAAAAATTATATATACACACACATATTATATATCTATATCTACATACATATATATACATATATACACACACACACATATATATATATATGTATATATATATAGAATGTGTGTGTATATATAATTTTTTTCAATGCAGGTGAATCACAGTCTTCATATACACACACACACACACACACATAAATATTTTATTATATGTAGTATATATACACACGTATACTTAAAATATATACATGTGTGATAAAAATATAATTCAATTAATTAATACTAATTTACAAGCACTAATGATTATAAAGTAATACAATTATTGTACTATAATAATAAAAATTATTACAGTTATTTGTAATAATCTCTGTAATGGGGAACTAGTGGTGCTTTATCCATTCCAACTTACCGGACCTCAGAAAAATGAAATATCATGCTGCATATCAAAGAAAGTGTCTTCAAGCACCATGCTTTTATATTTATGCCACACTGTCCATCATTACTGTGCAATGTTATCTACTGCTGGACTGAGCCCCACTGGATTGTTTACCTTTTAACTCAAAGGTAAACAATGACCCAACCTTGATCCATTTTCTGTATGATTGTGGGCTCCTTTCACAAACCTGGAAGACTTGGTGTATCACTCTTTTAGACTCCTCCACTTGTAAAAACATACATCTGTAAGGAAACATCCAGACGTATATATGGTGGAGCTTTTAACACATTCTGAGGCTGCTGTGTGCAGCGTGCTCTATATGCTGTTATATAAGAGTGGACTGTTATTTTTCTTATGGGGCTTTGACCTCGACCCAGCCCCTCATACACACACGTCCAGCACAGGCTCATCCAGCGAGCCTGGATCAAATATTAACCACAGGCCTGCACTGAGCATGCTCAGAAGGCCCTCAGAGGATACACACAGTAAACAGCCCGGGTTTTAACTCCACGAGTGCCGAAGGGCAGCAGACCCAGCGCTGATCAGCTCCCTCAACACACACTGTCCACTCTCTCTGAAAGTGGCCGATACAGTGAAAATGTAACATCACGACTAGTGCTGGGGGGCATTAATAAAATTCAACATCACAATATTTTCCAAGTTCACCATGATAAAGACAGTATCAGTGGATTTAGGTAGTATTTTGATTCAAATGTATGCAAAATAAAAATCGATGTAAACAAAAAAAAATTTTTAAGAAACGAGAGAAAAAAATCAAACTATAAAATATTTTAAAAAATGATAAAAATAAATAATAATGGCATAACGGGCTGACATCCAGACAGCTGCATATAACTATGCAGTTCATGCATATCAACAATATCAGATGATTAAATTTTTCAGTAAGACAGTTTTGTCAGTTCTAAGTGTCAACAAGCACGTAAAAGCAGAATTTTATAATGGAATCATATTTATTTTTTACGTTTATATACATTTTAAATTAAACGTTATTTCAAAACAATCCAAAGCCTCCAGGAAATGACATAAGTTGCGGTTAGCTAGACCTTTTCACCACACACACAACACGCATCATGCAAACGCACCAGCAAAAAAGTAATACCAGATTTTGAAAAGGTCAAATAAATTAAGAGTAAAATGAAACTACGAGACATTTTAATTCAGTTTTTGCAAAAAATAAACTTCTTCAGTAGAAACAGTTTATTCAGTTCATTAAAAACTGGCTGTTGTTGTTTATATGCTGTTTATAATTGGTCTATAACTGCCATTTGACGGTACATTCAAGTGCTGTGTTCTAGAAGTACTGATGATCCCCAAAGATATACCTAAAAAGGTGCACCACAACAAGATTTATCACGATAACAGTATCAGCCACGCCTACAGCTGTAACTGCAGAATAGCTGTGTTAACACCCTGAAAGCTAGAAGCCACAATTACGAAGGTAAAGTGCAAAAATAATTCTGATATGTTTTTGTCCCCAACACGTCACTGACCCTAAACCTTTCATCAGTGGGGAGGAAAGAGACTATTTACATGTCTGATGGTAGGTAAGCGTGTTTTTTCAGTTACAGCTCTCAGCTTAGAAACACACATGCACATAGACATTTTCTTAAACCAGTGACCAGCAGTTGCCTTGCATACATTTTTTGGGGCAAATATTTGGAAGATACCAAAATGAAGAAGTCAAACTAACTAGTTAACTACATTTCCGATTCCAAAGCACCAGAACACAAAATATTTGTAGCTAGAACTTGGCAAGTTGGACAAATCCATCCAGAGAGTTTGTGAGGGAAGGATTAAGCGACAACACGCATGAAATAAAACAAGACTGTTTCAAAATTCTTGCACAATTATTCCTCTTGTTTTTGCCATCATTATTGATTATTACTAATGCAACAGGTAGCAAAGGAAGAATCTGATGTATTATCATCGCCCTCCTCTTCTAAGGGTGTCATCAAGCTGCTTGTACGTCTCTCCTTCCCCAGAGCGGGTGAGTGAGCGTGTATCATGGAGAAAGGGCCAGATTACCCAATCAATCTTCCTCAGAAAGAGGGAGAGAGAGAGCGAGAGAGCGGGAGAGTGTATGCGTGAGAGAAAAGCAGAGAAATAAACTCCGCCAGAGTCGACCTCCTGGTCCATAAAGCAGCCCGCCTTATCACGGCCATCAGTTTGGGCGATCCTGTCATTGACGTCACGCGGCTGATTACTGAAATGACTGCGTAAACACGGGCATGTACTGAAAAAACTGCTTCCCACTGTGCAGCATAAAGAAAATATTTACACTGGTATAAGACAGAGGATAAGAGAGGAGGCCTGAATTTCAGGGATTTTAAACTGGCTACAGGGATTTAAGCCACACTTCTAGAGGCTCAATCTAAGAGGTTAGAGACTGAACAACACCGTTTCATCCAAAATGTCTCTCTGATAGCAGAAATAATAGCGTTCGATAGAATCGTCGAGGTCTCTGCAAGGCCTTTAAAAGCTCTGTCTCTTACGTTTATTCTATTAATTCCCTGCAACTGCGAAGTGAACGTGTTCTCTGGGTTTGGGAACCAAGAAAAGGGGTTAAGATTAGAGCTTGGAATATTTGTCTGGACGCAACCGAGACCAGACGATCCACATTTGGTCAGGTTTGGACATCATTTCTCTAATATCCGTCAGGCTCAGGTCGGGCTCAGATTTCACAGAATGGTGTAGAAAATGCGCCAGATTCAAGTGACTAATAAGGACAAAGAGGGAAAGAGAGAGGGAAGCATGTCTGTTTGGGCTGGGAGAAAGCAGTGAGTCAGTCGTTATGGAGGAGAGCAGCAGGTGAGAGAGAGAGAGAGAGAAAGAGAGACAGAACGAACAACAGAGCCAGATGGAGGTACACAGTGCAAACAGCTCAGCCGACAGACCCCTCAGTCTCAAAGCCAAGTGGAGGGAAAAGGTACAAAAGTGTTCGGCGGAGCCGTGTCGGCCCATAACCCAGCCAAGACCTTTAGAAAGGCCTTTAGAAACTCAGCAGTGGGCCCCACTGAACAAAAACCCGAAGACACAGGAGCCGGGTCAAAGGCTCACTATTGGAGATTTTGTGTGTGTCGATTTTCAGATTTCAAAACCTTCACAGCAACAATGAACCCTCCTTAGTATAAATAAGTCAAAACTACAAAACACGCCTTGTGGGCTGAACGATATTTTCACAAATATGCACGGGCACTGCGCACGGTCATTCAGTACCGATGCCCATCAAGGCACTAGCGTGTTACAGGCACTAGGAGGCGATAATGTAACCAAAGCAAACCTATAAACAGCAGCCCTGAGAGAGAAAATGGTCAGAAAATGTAAAAAGTACGAAAGAACATTTTATTCCGCACCTGATCAGTGTTTGCTTGGCCCTGATTACCCATAAACAGCTTCGCTACACGAAAACGTTTATGTGCAAAACAGCCGTGAGCCCTGAGCTACAGCGGAGCAGCGAGACGACCCCTCACAGATCCAGCAGCGGTTACTCTGGGACAGCTCTGATGAATGGTGCTGGATGGTGGACTGTCTGCACCGAGCTCCAATCAATGCTCATTACGCTGGGGCTGGGAGACTCCGCCGTAGCGGAGGAGAGGAACCGGGCGCCTCTGGCATTCTGGCATTTGGAGGTGTCGCGCCGCGCAGCTCCGGGCCGGCGGCCAAAGCCTCCAATCCCACCAAATCCCTGGCTTAGCCCCTCAACCGCTCCCGGGATTAGGAGATTAGAACGCTGTATTCCATTATCTCCCCGAAGGCTGGGAAGAGCGACAGGGCGGAATTCTCGACAGGGCGGAACTTTTGCAGGGCCACGTGAAGATCCCGCCCCGCCAAGATTGAGCCAGCGAAGATCAAGTCCCACAAAGATTCAGCCCTGTCTCCGGTCCAGGAGAAGGTATGAACGTGTAGGAGTGATGCAGAAGGACAGACTGACCCACAGACGGACACAGAGGGACAGCATAAAACATCACTGGTTATTCTGTGGGCTTTGTGGTACTAATATTGCCACAATATGTAAAAAGTCCTCTATCAAATCTAGTTAGATGATCGTGACCAATCTCAGTTCCAGAACAGTGTTACTGTGGACAAGGGGATTGACACTGCCTACTGTCCGGTGCCCTGACCATAACATCTCACATTTTGGCCATTAAATGTTATATGTTTAAATATAAATATAAATACAAATACATATATCGCTGTTGGAGATACACGGCTTTGTTCCAACAGCAGCAACATTTACATTATATATATATATATATATATATATATATATATATATATATATATATATATTCTGCATTTTTCTTCCCTTTTAACAAACCTGCTTGGCTGAAAACACAACTAACTGCTAACTAACTAAATCAGATTATGTTGGAATTCATCAACTGTATACACTGCGATAGTTAATGCGATGGCGTGGTCCGCCTGCCAAGCTGGTCCGCTGGCTGAAGGCACTACACCAACAGGCCATCAGTGTAGCAGCTAAACAGTACATAACAAAAGCTAAATCACACATCAGGGCGGACCACCACAGTCACAACGGCAAAGTTCTTATTAATGTAATTTTTTTTAAAATAAACATTTATTAAGCAACACCAGACTGTTTTTTGCAAAGAGCCATGCTTAATTGTTTATTATACATTAAATGTATGTGTGATTAACATGTTTCTATTACCGTAGCCATGAATTCCTCATCCGTCTACCCTTGATTGTGGGTGTTTTGATCAAAAAATAAATGTAATCCAACCAAAATAAATTAATTTTTGAGAAAATAAATGCACTCCAGTAATGTATCGCAAGGCCTATTACTATTGCAATGTATAAGCAATATAATCCAAGCAATTTGTCCATATTGTGCAGGTCTAACACACACACAGCCATACACACAGCCATACACACAGAGAGCTGCCACCCAACAAGAGGGAGCGGAGGGATTGGCCTAAGACCATCATAAATCACCCGACTCAAGGTCACGCGAGTGGCCGAAAAGACCTTGCCAAGACAGACGCACCGAGCACAGCGGCGCTCAACACACACATACGCGCACACACAAAAACACGCACTCACACGCGCAGCAAAACAGCAGCTTTAAGCAGATAAATGAAAATCTTCAGAGAGCTTCACTGATTAAAAAAAAAGTGTTAACTCTCAGTTGTGATTAGAGCGCTTAGTTCAACGCTTTGGGAAAATCATAACACTTACACTGGTGATGAAAGAGCGGCCTATATTAATCATATTTAACCAGGATTTAACAAATAATAAACTCTTGGCTCATTAGCAGTAAAAAAGCACGATCTGGCCCTGATAATTAGAGGAGTACAAAACCATTTCAAGTTGTTAGTGGTGCAGTGGAAGAATCATCTCTGTGTATTCGATTTGTCCATTAAACAGCACATTCGGTATAGATACACAGCTTAATTCAACCAATACAGCAGGAGCACAACACTATTTTCAAAAGGCCATCACCAATACAAAACACTGTGTGAAGCCATTTAAATTTACTTAACTTTTAATTTGACATTTTCAGGCATATTATAGTTCCACCCACTGCCTTTAAATGGTGCAGGATTCAGGACAAGACAAGCTCAAGGTCATAAAACAGCAAGGTGTATGGAGGGAGTTCACGTCCTCCGCACCATTACTGGCTAAATCCCATTTGTTTGGCCTCTGTTCATTTGTTTGGATTTACCTGTTTCCTCTAGAAGCAGGAAGACATGCACCACCAGTGACAACCAGATAACTGAAAAGTGGAAACCACAATTTCTAAGCCAGGGTTATTGCCGTTTGCTCAACGGATGACACCGCTGAAGTGAAGAGACTCTAAGCCGTCATTCAGGATATTTGTTTTCGATTGCATTTGAATAAGCTTTTTATTCGGTCTAACCACACTGGGGCGTCATTCTCTTTCACTGAGGCTTTCCAGCCCAGATACAACAGACTGTTCATTCCGCCTCCCCGTCCTATAGAAATATTAAATCTGTAAATGTAAAGCATTCAATATGTTAATCAGATTACATGTCTGTCAGTGCAAATTAAAAAGCGGTGCAAATTGATGTTTGTCGAGAAGCCACTTCATCAAAGCTGCTACGAGAAACGGCAGCAGGAACGTCGTGCACTTCACTCCTTAATGCAAACTATCAACGAGTGAGAGCGCGCAGAAAACAAGCAAAAAGCACACCGAAGTGTCGGCTCAGGCTCATTCAAACAGCACACCAACCTCACTTCACTCCCGTTTACCTTCATTCACCACCGTTAACCCACCGCGGCATCACAGCGATGCTCTCCGCGCTCCAAAGTCTGCAACAAACTCATCACATATGCAACCCAATGGACTCGTCTCGCCCACCTGGACCAGCACCAACAGCAGCAAGGATTGGTGGATCAGTTTGTTACTTACGTAGTCATGGAAGGCCTTGGCCTCACTGGAATGCTCACAGGTTTCGCGTCGGTCCGGAGCCGCGCAGTACAGGTCCCAGAATACACTGCAACGACACAGCAACATCATTAACCTCTTCAACTCCTTGAGACCACCGGTGCTTCCAAAACGCACTTCGTCATATTCTTCATAACTTTCATATTTCATAAGCTACATTCAAAAGGTGGGGGTCGTAACTGTAACTGTCTTCTTTCCAGTCAAATAGATGGGTGATGTAATTTTAAACCCTTATAATTGAAGCTGAACTCAGAATTTTTTTTGTCTACTGAAAGTCGACTCATTTTTCCACAAATCTGGGCTATAAACTATAAGCAGATGGCGTCTCTTCAGTGATCTGCTCTGTAAAAATTATTTTTTTTTAAATTATACAAAGAGCGTCTAAGATTTTTGGCTTTCAGCAGTAAATTGTAAGCATATAGCGATACGTGTATGATCATAAAACACATGCTCTGTTAATTTGAGGGGAGCTTTTACAAATAAATAAATAAATAAAATAAAAATTCACATTTATTTCATGCAGTTACTGAATAATTTGCCTTATGATTTGGTCATGTGAATTCAGATGGACAAACCAAAATATACCCTGGTGAATAAGAGGTTAAAAACACAACAACACATTTACAGGTTTATTTTGACAAAAACAATATCACACATTTAGACACTCAACACTCGAATCCTTCAGTTGCTCAAACCACCTCTGAGGCTAACAGATTTTTTAATATATGCTGTCAATCATTATTTACACAAAACCTCCTTTTTGTGTCAAAGATGCAGATATCCTTGTGTCAAGGGCCAGTGTCTTCCTTCCAGTGCCAGTAATAACAATAACAGTTCCACCTTTTTTTTTACCTTTTATTTGACAACAATGAAGCTGTAACTCATGCACTATTACTGTGTCCACTTCAGAGTCAGAGATTATCTAAAAACTGCTGAAAGAAAAAGTGTTGCCATTGTCTTTGTCGCTGATGTGTCCAGATAAACAGCATCAGGAGATGCGTTTACAGAGATAACACCACCCCCACCACCAAGAATAAAAACAGCAATATTTTTCCCTCTGACAATTTTCAGATGAGCCCTTACTCTGAAACAGATGGGAACCAAACAAAGCAAAGATTAATCTTCATCAAATAAAAGAACAAAAACCCCTCAGTTCAGTAAAAGTTATGGTTGTAGTAGACAGTCATCTTTAATGTGGCCACCGTAATTAATCCAGTAATAAAGAACGGCACTGAAAACGTCACACGAAGTTCACTGCCTGATGCTGTGATCTCTGTAGCTGCTTAGCTTAGCCTGACTGGACGAGAGCTGAGATAAGACAATGTGTTTCCCAAGAGCCGAAGCCGTTCCCTCTGATGTCTGAAACTTGCTGCTGTGGTCTGAGGATGTCCTAAAATACACCCCGCAACACAAGCAGCATTTTGAACAGGCATGATATCGAGCGTGTTCAACCAGCGCAGCACAATAAATGTGGTTACCATCACTGGAGGCTGTTACCTCAGCAGCTCTGTCGACCATCACTGAGCACAGGCCTAAAAGATTTCTAATCTGATGAACGCTGAGTCTTGAAAATGGCAGGAAATGGCAATTTTGTGTTAACAAAACATCTGCAGGTATTTTAATTGATAACAGAAGTTTCGAAAAGAAAGTAGCGTGTCCCCAAACTTTTGACACCCACTCTATAGGACACACACACACACACACACACACACACATAACCCAACCTGGATATTCCAAGGATAAATACAGGGCCGAGTGTCAATACTCTGCCTAATAAAAAAAGGAAAATTATGTACTGGGAGTGTAACTACATGGCTGTGGGTCTGTAAAAAAAGGAAGCCTAATCAAACATAAGCAGTGCTTGTCGGACAAAGGTCCAAAACCCTCGCTCTCTCCTGCAACTCCCAGCCCACTTGGCACAAGCAGCGGGTTACGGATCAATTAAGCCAGGGATTTCCTCAATTAAGTCCACTCAGGTCCTTCAGGGCTGCTGGGTGGGGGGGGGGCATGAGGTTTCCTTCCAAATGGCATTTTAATTACTGCACTGAAACTAAGTACCTGTTTAACACATCCAAATTAGATCACTCCTGGTCTTCAGATATCGATTTAATGGATATCTCGTAAACCTACTGAAAAAAAAAGGGCTGGAGAGGGCTAAAGCTAAAAATGACCCTCGACAACATTTTGTAGCATCTAAACCAGATTTGCTGGATGGGGTCAGAGACGATGACCGGTTTTAATGGGTAGCATTAAATACCTGTGTTTTAGCGAACCAGCTTCTGTGATTATGATACTTCAGGTTTTTGAGGTTGACGATGATGATTTCAGAGCTCAAATGTGTTTTTTTTTTTCCTTTCCTTCCTCTCTCTGCTCTTTGAATGTTTACTGGGATGAGGAACATTCCAGAACATTTGGAGAGCACGTAAAGGAGCAAGGCAGGAAAAGAGAGGGAGAATCAGACCCTTTCTGGGTGGGGGTTGGGGCCATTAATGGGTAAAGGAAACCAAAAACAGACATGGAAGAGAAGGAGAGAGAGAAACAGAGAGGGAGAAAGAGGGACAGAGAGTGAGGAATTATAAAGAGTCCACAACCAACATCTAACAACGGCACTAAAAGCTTTATCACAACCGTAGTGGACGAAATGCTCCCGAAACCAAACAAAATAACTACCTAAATCTACTCCGAAACTAAATACCGTCACCAAAACTACTCAAATATAACAGTCAGTGGGGTAAAGCTGGCCTTACACGGTGAAACTTCCACGCAACATCATTTGCAACACAAAAACGAATCAAAGTTGCAAGCAACAAACTCAATTACTCCACTACATAGTGAAGCCAGCAGCTCATATGTTTTGATACACATTTTTGTTTTGCTATAAACTCACACATACTGTGTGACTCCTGTCCAAGAAGCTTCATCACAGACTAAACTTCTGTCTCCCCTTCTGTAATAATTTTCATCCTCTGGATCCCAAATGAATCTGAGCTCTGTGTAAATATAGGGGGCATTAAGAGATGAGAAAAATTAATCCAGCTACATATACCATGATATCAGCAGGCTGAAGAAGAATACAGCGCGGCCCAAGCAGCCGTTTAAACGGCTCGTCCCCCTTGGAATTATAAGGTTCTCTGACATTTTTGTCAAAATTGAAAGTTGTATGCATTTTTGGATTCTTTACGTAGAAAGCAATGAAGTCAAACTTTGTTTACTAGGCTCTATTTGCGAGCCAATCAGCACTTGGAATACACACAAGAGGACCAAGAGGACTGGACGAAATATTTAGCACTGACCTTTACACTTAATCTGCAATACTTTTTCGAATAAGAAAAAGATGATTTGTCCCAAAACAAGAAATAAATGTGATTTTAAAAAATAAATAATAAAATTAAATGTCATAGAAAGCACTAAACTGAACTTTGACAGTCTGTTTTAAAACAAATCATGAGTAAATCTATTGTCAGATAGAACCTTATAATTCCAAGCAGAAAGTGAGTTCTTAATATTAGAAGGTTCTTTCGGCATTTGAGAGGTTACAAAATTACAAATGTGATAAAAAATTTAATATTGTCCATTTATAATAAATTCAGGGTGTCTGTCATTTGCATGTATGAACCAGGCATGTTCCACATATTACTCCTGCTATTTGGAATGCAAAATCTTTGAAGCTCAATCTCTCAAAACTGCTCAGAACGCAGACAGAACCTTATAATTCCAAGGGAACGAGCTGTTACTGTTAACCAGCTAGTTAAACCAGCTGTTTACAACAATATTAGCTTTAAAAACTCACATTTGTTGTCATGGCTTGGGTAAAATGAAATCTTGGATAAAATGAAGACCTACCAACCTACTTGGGGTCCACTTTAACCCTTCAATAAACCATCTTCTCTTTTATTTTCTTGTCCATAGCCCAATATAAACAATCACTTGAAATTATGTCATTTAATGTGTTCACGTTATCTACATTCTGATTGGCTGTTTCATGAAACTTGTTCCATGAAGCTGTGACACTTGCAACAGTTGTGGGTGAGTTTCAAAAGAGCTGCAGGACGCTTTACATTTGCAGTTCAGTTTCATGTCGGTTTCAAACAAAGTTGCCCAAGTTGCATAGAGGTTTCATCATGTAAAGCCAGCCTGAGAAGAATGACCAAATTTTGATCTTTCAAAAGATCAACAGCAAGAGAGATAAATACTGAAAATATTTCAACACAAATAAATAAAATTTAGTGTGTTAACTGCTGATGTGATACTGGCCTTCGCAAGCCCGAAATCACAGAAGATACAATATGCAAATGAGGCATCGGCTAATCAAAATGTTTTCACCGTGCTGTGAGTATCTCAACCAATCAGTTCCAGACGTGTCTCTGTGGGCGAATTCAAGAATCAAAGTAAATGATTTTGGTAAAAATAAAACATCTTGATGTCACAGGTCACATTATTGGTTCACCTAAGCTTTTTAAACATATTGCACAGCTTATTTCACTCTTCACAAATGCGGCAGTATAATCTGAATACTCAGTAAACGGTCCAGCTCATGCAGCTTTGCTTAGAACATAAAAACTACGCCATCGGTTTGTCTGTGCTTAACTCCCCAGCCGCTATATTCCCACAGGCTAAGCTCAAAACGCTCCCTGCGGGCTGCCTCAATGACACAACGGTTGCTTCTTTAACAACTGAACAATGCGCCGACAATGGGCCAAGCTAAAAGAATAGCTCTAATGCTAATTGGAGGAGCTGCATTTTCATGTCAATTACTCCTCTTTTTGCGCTCGGCTCTATCTAAGGGCACTAAGCCCAGCTCCTGAAGGCAGGAAACAACAGGGGACAAAGCAGGCTAATATCCCTACATCCCTTCTTCTATGGAGTTTACAGTTGTCTTTTGCATATGTATGGTGTCTCTTCATTTCCATGAGACATACTGGAGACGATCCACTCCCTCAGGCCAACAGTGAACACAGGTATGGCACAGCACTGCTCCCAACCCCAATCTGAAACGGTTAACCATGAATGAAAAATAATAACAGCAGAAAACTGCCTAACGTTGTCTAGCTAACAGTACTGGGATTGAACAGATGCTGATGTTGCTACAGTAAGTCACATATAATTGCAGGAAACCTCATGGCTACACAGACAATAGCTTTTGTGGTTCAGATACTAGGAGAAAATACAATTACAGATGCTACGATTAATCGAGAAGCTACTAAAGGCCGGTAAACTCCATAAGGCTCATTCTACAGCTTCTACGCTCGGCTTTGCTTAACATTCCCAAAGGAGGCGATTGATAAGTTTAATAAGTACCATTATTTGGTTTCCAGTATTAATCACCAAGATGTGATGCATGCTTACATAACCGTGACATACTTGTGATGACTATCACATCATCAGCTTGTTGGCATCACCCAGCCCTGTTTTTACCAATAACAAGTTTAAACAAGTGAACAGTCATCGGCTGTAACTTTTTATTAATATGTTATCGAAGCAATAAGGGTGAAATATGAACACTGGGATATTAGAACTGAACCAGAGCCATAATAATATAAATCTCGAGTTCAAATGAAATGTTTTCACAATTCTAAACAGAGATCAACAGACTATTTGTACTGACTTCATAAGCAAAGTCTCACACAATGATGATTATGGCAGGTTTAAGGCCGATGACTAATCATTTAAATCATTTTTTCATGAACCTTTCATTTAAGTACACTAGCAGGCCAATCAGGAGGCAATCAATAGGCTCAATCCCTTAATTAAGCCAAGAGAAATAAAGGTTAAGTGAGCCGGTCAGTAGCAGCAGCAATTGATCTGTGCACAAATGATTGAGGGGGAACGGAGCCTCCTTTAATCGAAAGCTGCTTCCATGGTATTCCCTCCTTGTCCCTCAGTGACCTATGCAGACCTATAGGCTGTCGACCCTGCCAGCCACCTAGCCTAAACCCAATGAGGGCCAGACTGAGGACAAGAAAAAAAAAACTCACGGCAGGGAGGTGGGGATTTGGTCACTGAACACAAAGGAGAGTGGTATGCAAAGAGTTAATCCGCTCGGGGTCCTTCGCCGGAAACAAAAGGACATGGCCAGAGACAAAGGTTGGCGGGGGTGAGAATGAGGCGGGCTCCGCCTTCACCACACCATCTGGGGCTTTTGTTTTCAGGGGGCAGGGCAGGAGAGGCAGCCAAAAAGACCCAGCAGACACTGCCTCTGTTGGCCCAGCTGACCTGGGGACCCAGCCAGCGCTATTGGTCACGTACAGGCCACCTTCTGATGACAAGCTGGACGTTTTGCACTGGACTAAGGGGTGCTAAGAATGCATCCATTTATCATGACGGATCTATTTGAAGACAGCGAATCAACTGCAACAATTTGGGAACATTGGACTTGATCATAATCGATTATAATGAAACTCAATCTTTGAACTAACCTTTTTTCCTGAGCCAAAATTAAATTATATTTTCAAATACAAAGCCCAAAAAAGGAAAAAGCCTCCCTATAATCCACTACTCTGTGGATCATCAAGGTATTTTTATACTCCAAAAATCAGAACAAAATCATGAATTTTCAGACGTCAATTTGTTTTCAAAGGACTGTAATCAAATCCAACTGAATTGTGGTGAAATCTGAGATTTCATGACGCACTGAATCACTTCCTAAAGAATCACAGCCGAATCGAATCACGGTGAAATTCGAGATTTCCTGATGCGCTGAATGGCTTCCCAAAGAATCATAATTGAATCTGATCATGGTGAGGCCAGAGATTTCCACTCCTTCGCTGGCCTACGCTCAGCATAAACGCTGTGAAAGATAAATAAAGGAATGGACACAGCGTATGAAGACACAGGCCTCACCCGTGGAAGTGAGAGTGAAAGATATCGTTGACTTTATCTGCTCATTTCTTTGGCTGGAACCTCTTTATTCAGATATCAGCAGCAGACACAAAGCTGTACACAGGTGCTGAGAAATATGATTCTCCAGGGATTAAGAAATCAATGGCTTTAATCAATATCAGAAAAAATAATAATCATCAGGTTCCACAATGTTTGGAGGGGGGAGAGAAAGGAGAAAGTAAAGTAGTAGGACGTACCACCACCATGAATGCAAGAATCCTGGGGGCTCTCCTAGAGTAATGTTCTTCTCCCACCGAATCTGAAACAGAAAGGAGTGAAAGAGAGAGACGACGACATCAATTAGGGCTGAACAATTAATCGTTTTTATATCAAAATCACAATTTATCAGAGTGCAAGAGCTGCAATTTTTAAAAAACGATAGCCTATATTATCAAATATAAATGGGGAAATTTAATCTCATAACACAGAGCTTGTGAGCTGCTGGTGTTAGACCAATCAGTGCCAACCAAACCTCCATGTGTTGTGACATCACAACCACAACTTACTGGCAGTCTTACACACTACATTCAGGGATCAAGGCTCAAGCCAGACAAGGTGGATATTCTGGCCAAAAAACATGCCTGAACCTTAAATTATATTAAAAAAATAAATAAATAAAATTATTATAATCGCAATTTAAATCGTGGTTGCAATATTAGTCAGGAAAAATTACAATTATATATGTTCCCTAAATCGTTCAGCCCTAACACCAACATATTAACAACAACAAAAATAAATTCTAAACTTGTTCTGTCTTCATTAATGACTTGTAATCTTATAAATAACTCTTCTTCTTTCATTTGCTCTACATTTCTATTCTTCCTTATTTTTGCTATTCTGGCAGCGACGTAACCTGTAACATTCACTCTAATAAAGCACTGAATTCAGAGAGAGAGAGAGACAATTCACCTCTTTAACTCTGTGGATCCAAAACGCACTTCGTCATATTCTTTACTTCATAACTTTCATATTTCATAAGCTTCACTGAAAAGGTGGGTGTCGTACGAGAGCTGTAACTGTCTTCTTTCCAGTCAAATAGATGGGTAATTTAATTTTAAAACTTAATAATAAAAGAAGCTGAACCTACAAATGTGTTTTTTCTACTGCAAGTTGACCCCCAAACATCTGAGCTATAAACTGGATCTCAGATGGCGTCTCTTCAGTGAAATGTACTGTAAAAAAATTACTTTTCTAAAAAAAATACACAAGCGTCTACGAATTTTGGCTTTCAGTGGTAAACTGTAAGCACATGGCATTATGTTTATGATGATAAAACACATTTTCTGTTAATTTGAGGGGAGCTTTTACAAAAATAACACCAACACTTTACATTTATTTCATGCAGTTACTGAATAATTTAGCTTAGGATTTGGGTATGTAAATTCAGATGGAAAAACCGAAATATATCCTGGAGAATAACTGGTTGAAGGTGGTCCGAACACACTCCTCACTGTGCCGTGTTTCATTCAGCCACTCCTCGATCCGACACAGACAAAACATACTGTCTCATTCTTTCCCTGAACAGACCCCTCAGCTTCTGCTCTGTTTGTTTACTACCGAGCACTTTCCAATACATGCTGTAAAGTCAGGGCCATCTTCCTCAGTCATTAAATGAATACTCCAGCGTTCTTCAACCCAATCTCTATCTGCCACATCTATAAAGTACAGTCATTTACTGTGGACTATTTTTTTGTACTTAGAAAAGGAAAGAAAACCCAAAATTCAAAACTCGATTTGCGACACAACGCTCAAAATAGCCAGTGGGCAGGTGCTGAGGCTATCGAGGAACACTACAGCATTCCTTTAAGTGCTCAAAACAGACAGCCTGTTCCTTAAGACGTGCTGCCCAACACCTTGACCCTATAAATATTTCCCTCTTCAGCTTTCAGGAAGTTTCAACTCCAAACTCCCCTCTCTCCGACCGGCATTTTTCCCCATTCCTCTCCTGTATATGTGCAAAAAGGGCCAGAGCTGCTCTCATTAAAGACATAATCTCCCTTTTGTAATGGGTGAGCAGAAGGACCAGCCTGTGTGTGAACAGAATTAACCTATTATAACCATTATACACGGATGATTAAACAGGAAAATGTAACCAGAAAAAAAAAAAAAACTATGATAGAGATCCAGAGGTTTGTTCACTGCACCTCAAAAGAGGATTACTGGAGTGGATCTTAAGGTTAAGAACACATTATCAGTCAATTTCACCTTGTCACACTTCCAACAGGCCTGATAAAAATCTGACCAGTTTGCTGCGGCGATTTTTTGAGACGCAAGTGTAGAAAATACTGCCACAGTGCAAAGATGCCTCAGACTCAGAGGTGTGTAAACAGTTCCCAGCCCATATAACTGCAGATTACTTGGTATACGAAAGGCAGAAAGTGATCACAGACCACAAACTCAGACGCTACAGGCCAAAAAGTGTGTCAAACTAACTTCAAATAAACATTTTGAACAGATAACGGACAGTTGGGGAGGGGTCACAAAAATGCGAGGCGCACCATGTGGTTTTCTTTCTCCTGGGTGTTCACACTGCATCACACTGTTCACACTGAAACCTCAAACTCTGCACTGATAAGACTGAAGCTGAGTTAGTGAGCTACCATTTCGAAACGTATAAGCA
This sequence comes from Colossoma macropomum, assembly GCF_904425465.1. Lineage (NCBI taxonomy): Eukaryota > Metazoa > Chordata > Actinopteri > Characiformes > Serrasalmidae > Colossoma > Colossoma macropomum. The sequence continues at coordinate 36,830,559 of NW_023494805.1, forward strand.
AGAGTTTTAACTACTACTACTGACTAACATGCAAGGTGCAGTTAGCAAAAGCAAAATAAACTAAAAATAAACAAAAAGCTTTGGTTTATCTCATGATTTAGAGTCATGAAGGACTGCAAACACTAATCCCTCCTATGTTACAACTATAAAGGCCCGCTTTACCTTTGAACTGATTGGTTAGCGCAGAAACAACACAAACTTTTTGTAGCTCCACACAAAAAGTGAGCAACACGTGCCTCTCCAACTGAAAACAACAGAAAAAATGTGCCTCGGGTTGCAAACAAAAAGCATCCATATCCTTCTATGTTTGTTAACACAGGACAAAAGGTTTTGACTAAATGCCTGCAGCAAGTGCCCAACTGATTTGCAGCTCTAATCAGATCCACGTAATTCCCCGACTCACGCGGTCGTGATGGTTTGATCAGCTGAATCAGGTGTGTTACATTAGGAACATGTAAACGATTCAAAAACCGCCCAAAATTAAAGGCAACGTGAATCGGAAATCGAACGTGGTGCGTTTTTGTGTGACACGATATTGAGCTGGTGAATAATTGTGGGCGGTATGTGATTTTACCCGTTTGCGTTTGAATGGATCATCAGAAGCACGCTTTCCAAAACGAACATGGAATTAGACTCAACTTGCGCATGCACTGGAGAAGGAGGCCGTAATCCTGGTAGTACAGGAGGCTCAGGAGTACAAAGGGGTGGGAAAACATGCTATGATCTTATCGGTTAATATAATATAAGATCAGGGATGCACAATGATTAATGTAAAATTTTAGTGGTTTCAGTAAATAAGTGATGAAAATATAATATATAAAAAACATAATATATATGTAATTTACACCAATCAGGTATAACATTATGACCACCTCCTTGTTTCTACATTCTTTGTCCATTTTATCAGCTCCACTTACTATATAGGTGCACTTTGTAGTTCTACAGTTACAGACTGTAGTCCATCTGTTTCTCGAGTGGATCAGACACAGCAGTGCTGCTGTGCTACTGTGCCCACTCACTGTCCACTCTATTAGACACTCCTACCTTGTCAGTCCACCTTGTCGATGTAAAGTCAGAGACGATAGCTCATCTGCTGCTGCACAGATTGTGTTGGTCATCCTCTAGTCCTTCATCAGTGGTCACAGGACGCTGCCCACAGGACGCTGTTGGCTGGATATTTTTGGTTGGTGGACTATTCTCAGTCCAGCAGTGACACTGAGGTGTTTAAAAACTCCAGCAGCACTGCTGTGTCTGATCCACTCAGACCAGCACAACACACACTAACACACCACCACCACGTCAGTGTTACTGCAGTGCTGAGAATGATCCACCACCCAAATAGTACCTGCTCTGTGAGGGTCCATGGGGGTCCTGACCACTGAAGAACAGGGTAAAAGGGGGCTAACAAAGTATGCAGAGAAACAGATGGACTACAGTCTGTAACTGTAGAACTACAAAGTGCACCTATAAAGTAAGTGGAGCTGATAAAATGGACAATGAGTGTAGAAACAAGGAGGTGGCAGAATGTTATGCCTGATCGGTGTATATACGTATTATACATATATATATATATATAGTCATTTTGGGCCGTTTATTTTAGTCAATTCATCATGAAGCTCACACACAATGTAAAGGGCAACAGTCATTTTCAAATTATGTCAGATACTGAAAAATGCTCCTTAGAGAAACAGTGTAAGTAGGTTTATTTACCGAATCATAGAGTGCAGTATCGTTATCTGACAAGACACTGAAGAGAGATATCTACAGTATGCATTCCCTGTATAGCGCAGGATGCACATCACTCTTAAAAACCTTGATTTCATTCAACGCACACTGACACAACTCGTTGAATTATGACATCCGATCAAACGTTTCCCGTTACAGGCAATAACTACTGATGCGGCGATTGGGCAAAGTCGAGTTAATTAATTTCACCTCCAATTAATGTGCTGTTATCGTTTTCACAGGCAGCCGTATCTACGGGGGTTTTATTTACCGTTAAAGGAAGCAAATATCTGGGAGCATGCTAGATTGCATAAGTGTTCTTGACCTGAGGGTTCGACTGCCATTATGATGCCTGTTGCATGCCAGGCAACACAAAGGCAGGATAATGCGATTCCTACTGTGAAAAATAGCTAGAGACCAGACTCACCTCAGACAGGAAGGTCTGTGCTGATTTCTGAGCGCCGACATGTAGCAGGTACTCGTAGACGTATAAAGCTAACCTAGAAAAAGAGAGAGAAAGAGAGAGATACACATCATTATGCCTGAAGATGAAAATGCCTTACATTTGTACTAAACTGCTGCTGAAGAAGGAAGTTCCACAGGCTCAAACATAACGCCTTTCAAAGGAGCTATAAAGGCAGTTCATCAGGAATGACTTATTTTTTAAACTAAATCTCAATATACCGTATTATATTAGTAATATTAGGAAAAGAACCTGTGCAAGAGAAGTACAGTGACAACTCACTGACTACAATTTACAGTCTTTAAAATAAAATTAAATAAGGCTACGTTTACACAGCAGGTAAAAGTGGCCCAAATCTGATTTTCTCACCAAATCCGATTTTTTTGTTTGGCTGTTCACGTTATCTTTTAAATGTGATCTGCACGCGACATCAGTCTGAACAGATCAGCTCCTAAGCCGACCCGCATGCGCAAAAGAACAATGCCTCACGAGGCTCGTCCAGAGGTAGATAATAAATGGTTGACAGCTGAGCTCATCACCCACGACGTGTTCGAGTTCGCCATGAAAAGGGCCCGTTATTCAGCCACGGCCACTTCTTTGGTTCGTGTCCTCGGATTCTTTAAACTTTTTTTTTTTGACGCTGAAGCCTCGGGTCTCCACCGGCCGCGTTCGGCCGTTCCGTTCAAAATCAAACACCGAAACATCAGCCTAAATGTTTATGACGTAAAAGTCGCATGCATTCCACCGCATTGCCGCAGATCGGATACGTATCGGATTTCAGTACCCCAAATGAAAGCGTCTCAAATTGGAATTGAAAATGTCAGATTCAATGCGTTTTTTGCTGTTCACACCGACACACAGACTCACATCTGTGTCACATATGAAGAAAAAGATCAGATTGGGCCACTTTTACCTGCTGTGTAAACGTAGCCAAAATGACTCTCGGCTTGACGTACTGTTCTAGCCAAACACCTCTGTCTTCAACCCCTTAAATGGCCAGAAAAAATTATCACACACTTTTACAGCGCAAGAATAACTTAGTTTTCATAGCAGGCCAGGTAGTTACTGAACATTAAAGCCTTAGGATGTAACAAGCCAGGGATTTTCAACTGGTTAAACCTTAGAAAGGTTCTTCACACTTGCGCTTCTCAGCAACAAAAGTGTTTAAAAGTTCTTCAGGGAACCAGAAGTCAACTGGCATTGCTCTAAAGAACGCTTTAGGCACCTTTATTCTCAGGAGTGAGTGGAAAGAATCCGAAAGACTTCTGAAACCTTCACAGCGCTCAAGCCAAACTGGGCATTAAACTGGACAGTGTGACAACATTCATGCACACAAACCAGAAACATTAGTACTGAAACCCCGCATCCATTCCAGCTTCAACACTACAGAGTCCTCATCTGAGGCCCGTCTGCTTCGTAGAAGAGGGACACCCCAACAACCAGAGGAAGCACATCAGGAGTTGTGCCGATCAGCATTTTTTTCCCATCATTTTCCCCCAGTCATTACGTCTGTTGTTCAGCGGCTCGGGCCGGCAATTACCCTGCCTCCGGCGTACCGTGGCTGAGGCTGTAGCACTGCCCTGCTCTCTCCTCTCTGCTTCCATCTGTGGAGAAAATAGCTGTTCCTCTCGTGGCCAAATTGCAGCCAGAGATGCGCACAATTTTGGAAGGAACATAGCTTTTTGCCCGGCTGCAGTGCATGCATGGAAGAACGCTCGGTGAGCATGCTCCAAAAGCCTCGACGCAGAGATGATCTGAAGGGTTGTTCCATAAAGTTTAAAGTGTTTTGGAAGCATCTGAGCGACATTCTGCACAACACAATCAAACTGCCACCACACTCTCTGCGTCTGCGTGTTCAGACTGGTCACCAACGTCCTGAAAAGTCTGAATAGGTCTTTGCAAAGAGCAGTTAGGGCCATGGAGTCTATAGACATGCCTGTACAATAATGCGGCGCCAAGCACGTCAGACAGCTCAAGGTCACTTACGTTTAAAGCAAGAAAAATGTTTGTCTTGGAGATAAGCGTCAAACTAACGTAGTCGTTAGAGTGGATTTAATTGTTTGTTACTAGAAAGAACCAGAGTTTGACCAAAAACCTGGAAATTATCAACAAATACCAACAAATCCAAGTGTTGGGTTAGTGTGTTGTACCTGTGTGTGATTGTTGGGAGCTCCTAGAATGTTCTCCCCCCCACCAAACTGTTCTAGATTGCCCTTTCTGCCCCCATTCACAGTTCTAGATCCTTAAATTAATTTCAATGAACGCACGGTATGCGTCTTCCTTCATTGAAATGCCTCGAACAATGGCATGTCGTAAATAACAGCGGAGGGTTCTTTGATCAGTTGGTCAATGGCTGTGTTGATAAGGCAGCAGACAACAGACAGGAAGGAGTTTCACGCACATGCACACAGCAGAGGTGCGGGAGAGTGACCAGAATGGCAAACGCCTCCCACGGAGATACGATGGAGGGGGAACCTAACGACCGCCATAAAACTCGGGATGAAAGCTTCAAGCAAAAAACAAAACCCCACTCTAAAAGCTCCTGTAGTTACAGAGCAACCAATGGGGTCGGGGGTCTTCAGTGTTGTTGATCAGGACTGCATGATGCAAACACCACATCTAACTAAGATCTTTTAAAAATGTGCATTAACTGAATCCACAAAAAGAAAAACTCATTCTCAGGTCAGATGGTGCACTTTGGTTCAAAATACAGGGCGATTCAAAAAGATTCATCCGATTTCATTGATTTATTTCACTTTTAAATCATTACAGAACAAAGCAGTAAACTGTAAATGGTTTAAGTGAGCATAAAGTTGTACGGATAACAACACCATAGTGCAATTCATCCTATACTGGACCGAGCATGTCGGGTGTCGCTGCACTCACAGCTCTTTCAGTGCGATTTTGGAGACCATCCAGTGCTGTGGAGCCATCTACGAACACAGAGCTGTTGGAGGTTCACTGCCGACGAAAATCGCGCTGCACAGCTGATGACTGATTCACTCTTACTGAAGTGGAGAATGCAGAACGCTTTCTGCTCAGGGGGCTCCATCTAACAGTCAGAAACTCTATGACCCCTTCTTTCAATTGGTGTGTGATTGGTTCCTAGGCGCTTCACGTTTGTAAAAATATGGCGCTTTGAAATCGGATGAATCTTTTATGAATCACCCTGTATAAAGGAACATCTATAAACAGTCACTTCTGTGTTTCTGTGAAGTTATTTCTACTTAGAAACTCTACAGCAATTCCACAGAAGGCAACTTCGAATGAGAAGAAGATTACCAGCCTCATCACTGCAATAAGGGATTGGCAGAAATGGCATAAAAACAACCGTTTCAGCTAAACGTTAACTTCATTTTTTTCCCCTAGAGCCGTGAGCACAAAAATCTGGTTTCCAGCCAGGTTCGTATGTGATCCTAGATCATCACCATGGCCATGTGACCAAAACGAGAACAGTCAGAATCAGAGTTCACATGTAGGTTTTTAATGTCACACTTCACTGTATACATCACTGTGGTCATCATCCGGTGTGGGCAGCGAGTCAACAGTGAGTGACTTGAACTTTATGCTAAACTGTGCTCATGCGGGTCCTTCCAGGGCACAGGTGTGATCACTCAAATGACAGACGTGGATCACTTACAAACATGACTGTCAAAGATTGGATATGAGCAAAAACCCTAGGCTCGTAATGTGAACGCAGCCTTATATCTTTAAGTTAGCAAATAACTTGCAGGCCAGTGACAGTCAGGAGACACTACCGCAATTACTACTCGCTCAAAAAGACTGCGGATGCCAGGCCACGTGGACGCCTGGCCCACAGATGCCACTTTGCAGGGCAGTTTGTAATTTGGAAGGCACTTTGCTCCCAGGCTACCTTACACTGGATATGGGAGTCTACAAAGTGGGGCTGTACAACATGGACAAAATACTAGTATTGTGATTATTGTGATTAATCAAAGCACCCATAGAAACACTCACCCAGAACTAAGATATGTCAGGACGCTCACAGCACACAGTGCCTCCACTCTGACTGGCCTTCTGCAAAACCAGTAGTGCAAAAACTAATATCACGATAACGAATAACAAACAATATACTTGTTATTTACAGGCTCACTTAAAAAAAACAGGCCTGATCTTCTCACTGAAACATTTCTCCAATGCCTTCAATGAGGCAACACGACACTAGATCAAAACGTAGATTCCCAGGACTAAGGAGAGATCAAATTTTCATAGCAGGGAGGCCTATGTCATCTAGGAGGGGCAGGGGTGGGTGCCAGCGCCTGGCCCTACTACATTATTCAGCAACCTTCATTCAGCTGAGGATTCAAGGGGCCACCTCATGTAGCACCACCAGGGAAGTGAAGGCAAGGGGCAAGGAAACAAGGCCTGTATCTGAGATGAGAGGCAGAGAGATGAGAGCTAGAGCAATGGACTGAAAGACAGTCAGGTACAAGAGAGTTCAGTTTCGGAGTTCAGAGCTAATCGCCGAGAGTGACTGTAGTGCTTAATTTGGCTTTTTTTGTTTTATACTTGATAGAAGTGAAAATGAACCATGCAGATCTCATGGAAAACCACACGTTTTGTGTTTTGTGTTGTGCTATGAAAGTTCGTTACATTACTATCAACCATATTTAGGGCAGCGCACAACAATTAGTTGTATCTGGTGTTGTGTGCATTGAAATACGCTGCAAAAAAACAATGTGATATTTTATTCACAACATACAACCTTATTAACTTGACAACAAATGTTCTCAATCTACTTACTCTCTCTCTCTCTCCATATATATATATATATATATATATATATATATATATATATAACAGCTTTCGGAAGAAGTCAATGGAACCAGACTTTTTCCCAAATAAGTTTGGGTCATTTTCTTTGTTCCATTCATCATGAAGTTTACAGACAATGTAAAAGGTAACAGGTAAATTCGGTCTCACTTCATTTGGATAGTCCAGATAGATAGACTATCTACAGATGTTCAAATTGTTATCAAACTATCTGTTGAAACTCAGTAAATTCTAAACAGTGGTGGGGTTAAGGTTAGGATTTGGACCAGGGTTGGGGCTAAAACCAGGGTGAGGGTTGGGTTTAGGTTTTGGGTTTGGGTTAAGGTTAAGGTTAGGGGTATAATTAGAGCCAGGTTTAGAGTAAAGAAAATTATGGTCAATTTAGTAGATATTTAGTTGAATGTAACTTGAAAGTAGATGCTTTGTAGATATTTCATTTAAAGCGGACTATGCAAATAAAGTATTACTGTAATTTCAAATATATCAAAAAACGAAAAACGTCAAAAATGGAAATACGAGGTTTTCTTCCGATGACAACTAATATATATATATATATATATATATATATATATATATATATATATATATATATATATATATATACATACACACACACACACACACACACACACACATATATGTATGCACATTATGCTTTGTTTCCTACCAGCTTTCAGAGGGATCGTGTACTGGACAAAGCACCCTCACTCATGTACACACAGATACCCTACTCTATTCAAATTCACACATTCAAATATCCACTAACCCTATTCAAATTCATCCCGAGAAAAAAAAAGTCTCTCTCAGCCACATCTCTTCCTCCAATTCAAATAGCTGAACACCGGTGGGAAGGTATGCAAACCGGCACAATCCATAACGCTGTATTCTCTCTAGCAGGGAAGGCCATGATGAGGAGATGCCGGAGATGGGAGGGAGTCTGGGAGCCTGCGGCATGCCGGCTCAAAGCTAGGCGGCTGCTCGAAAAGCCTGAATGGAGGCTTGCTCGGGGGGACGCCCGGGGGGACAACCCAGAACAATCCCTCAGCCCCTTCCCCCTCCCTTGCTGCCTTACCCTCAGGAGAGCTTTGCCAGTCTGAGCGCAGAGAAGGCTAGAGCATGGAAGCACCGACGGGGACTCACGGGTTCGGTTCTGGAGCTACAGCTACAGTACAAATGCGTTCGTTGTAAAAAACCAAATCAAACCAACAAACTATATGGGAACTGCAGACCGTTGCTAATTTCCAATATGTTTCATGCACATATCTGCTGGTACCAATACTGATGGAAATACACAAACGTTTACAAAATGTAGAACTGTTTCTTAGCATTACTGAAAATATAACATTTATTTCTAAGGTTACAAATGCAATGAAAATGTATAAAATGCAGATAAATTGCACTGTAGCCCAATGACATCTAAACAATCTGCTTTTTTTAAGAGTACAGTAAATACATTATCAAATACTGGTTTGAAACATCTGTCAAATCTAAATATCTGCCCAATCTCAATCATATTTTTAAGCAAATCTACCAAGAACAACATGATTCCAATGCATCCCCACAACAAACACCAACAAAACCAAATGCTGGGTTGGTGTGTTTTTGTTTTGTATTTGATTTAATTATATTGTATTGGCAAAACCCTTAGGTGGCACTGAGGCATTAAGCAAAAATATCTGCACTTTTATTCATTTTACTGCATTAGTAATCCTCTGTAAATAAATGCTACATCTTTCTATAAAATATGTACATTTTATAAAACGCTTATGCATCAACACTGGCATATGTGCATATCAGATCTCCGCACCAGCCTATAAATCCAGTCAATTTACTACATGTTATTTCCACATCGCCCACTCTTAATAGCGAATATGACACACAGCTGATAGGACACTAGAATTTCTATTAGCCTCCATTCACCACATCTTCACCTGGACACACTGTTTCTCTGTGGGGAGTCTTGTACACAAGGCAAGATTAAACACAGGTCAGGATGCTTGGCCTGCAATGTAATGCCAGGTGCAGTAGTCACAAAACGCTATTCTCTAATCCCCCCCCTCAAACCACCCACCATCCCCCATGCTTAGTTGAGGCCATATGCCACGTATTACGAAAACGACAGAGAGGGAAATCGGTTCGTCGGGACAAGCATGGAGAGACGTGACATCCTTCGTTTATGAGAAATTAGAAAGCTGACAAATTAGAGCGCACGTAATGACGGCCGGGACGCCAAAGTCCTGCGGTGGAACCGTGCTAATCGATGTGTCGCGACGGCGTTCTCAAACCCAAAAAAATGGGACCCCACACTGGGTCCCCCCAACATCAAAGAAATCACCCCAGAACGCAGTCCTTGAACACACCTGACACGTCGCCCGAGGCCCTCTGACAAAAGCCTGTGTTTAAACATGAATGAAGCCGGGCCACAAGTAACCACCCTTCAAAGGGACAGTTAGGAAATCGCGTTTTCAACCGTTCCATCAATTATTCAGCGAGCACACATGGACAGGGGGAGCGAAGCTGCTTGGGAGGGGGATGCAAGAAGTTTGACACAACTTCCAGGATGAACACAAAGGCCGCATCCTTCCGGCAGCGTTGGAGAAGGAAGAAAGCAAGCGGAATTGATTTGTCAAAAGCAGTTCAAATCATTACCTGATACAACTGTTCTTTAACATTCACGTGTACATTTAAAGCCTCAAAACCTGCCTCTCAAATCCAGCTCTACTGCTTTCCTTACACAACCCCACCTGTACTATCTGATGAGCAAGATGATGGGCAAACAAGGGTTCAGTAAAAGACTTAAAGTAGAAAGTGCCACCGAAAAAGATAAAAACATGCATGAGTAACGTTCTCCATGCGAAGAGGTTCCAAATCATGCACAAATTGTAAATATCCACGGTTTTCTAAAAACATGCTTTATAATGACTTGGCTGGAGAATATTTTTTTGGCACTCTTGCTCTAATAACTTCTAAAATGACTTCTACGTATATGTGCTTTCTGTAGATCCGCTATGCTCCTCCAGGACTGAATCAGCGTTAAACTCTCACAGCACAAACTACAATGTGTGAACTTTCATAGCATTGCGAGATGTTTAGCTGTGACATATTAAATCATTCAGGGCAGATCTCCAAGCCCAGCTTAGTGAGTGGAGGCACTGGTAACACTGTATCTGTAAACCAAGGGAGTGTGTAAGTGTAAACATTCAAAGCTGAGAGTCTAGCACGCAGCGGGTTACAGCGCCACTGTTTTAAAGAGGGGAAAGCGCTCCATCACCAGAAGACTTTCTGGAGGACTGAGAACTTCTTGAAACTTTCAAACACAAAGCAACACTGTGGGCTGGTTTCATGGACAGGGATTAAGCTTAGTCTTGAACTAAACAGCAAAATCAATAGCATTTCAGCGTTACCGAAATCACACTTAGTCTTCGCTTAAAGTTAATCTGGGTCTGGGAAACCGGTCCTATGGCTTTCCTGGAACAATCGGAGAGAGAGTGACTCTATTAACTGTAAATACAACACAGTTTAGGTGCACAATTCCAGTCCAGGAGGGCCGGTGCCCAGCACAGTTTGGTGGCTTTCCTGATCAAACAAACCTGATTGGACACCTCTGTTAATTGCCAGGTTTAGTGGGGGTGTTTGAGCAGGAGAAACACCAAACTGGGCCCCCAAACCGGAGGTGTGCACCCCTGGTTTAGGCGCCCTCCTCGAATAAGTACTGCTTTAGGATCATCTTAACTTTCTTAGATTAACTATCACTTCGCCTACTTCACTTCTTTACAATTAACCTTTGGAGAAAAAGACCCCAGCACCATAAAACTGGCAAGTTTCTGCAGTTGAGCTCAAACTCACAGGTGCCTAACTCTATGAAACCGATAAGCGCCCAGGCCACTCGTGAAGTGAGTCTACACTGGCCTTAATTATATGCACCACTGCTGTTTCCCCCGAGTTAGAAGACACATGCAAAATGTCACCACCGTGACCGATTTAAGATGCTCAATGAAGAATAGGTTTTCAATTACATTCTCAGAAAACCTTTCAGACCCCCTCCAAGTTCGATCACGGCTCACGCTTCCCCTCGTCCCTGCTGCAGTTTCAGCGCACTCCCAATAAACGTAATGGAGCCACAGCACACTTTGACATCCATTTCCACGAAGTGTGCCTAACTTTAGACACATTCAGCTGAGCAGCAGTGAAAGCTGGGACGCTCGAGTCTAGTCAAAAAAGTATGCAATAAAAAAGAAATACATGGTGGTGAAGCAGGTTGTAGAGCTGAGACAGGAGGAGGACATCAGCACAGTAACAACAACGAAGGCAATGTAGGCTTCGTCCTTCAGCCAAAGATCTACAGCCAAGCCTAGACAAGCTGGACAAAGCGTGTTGCAGTGATACAAGAGATAAATGGGAAATGCTTATTGTGGTTCAGCACCACTTCAGCTTCAAAAGACAAGAACATGCGTGAGTTCAGGGCAAAGCCGTTCAGCATGCAACAGTCGCACACGTGAGTTTTTAGTGCGTTTAAAATGGGAATTCTAGTGATTTTGATGAAAAAATGTCTGCATAATTCAATCGTTCAGAGGTAAACAGAGTCACTGAGAGTGGTTTGATATGAAAGGGTTCATTGTAGAGAAACGTACCAATTCTTACGTCTTTACAGTGGTGGTGACTGGAACCAGGGGTCAGAGTGTCTACGATGCAAATATAGGCATTTTATGCACCATCCAAAATGACCAGTGAGTCTACACGTCTTTATGATTATAGTAAAAGAGTGGTAAATCTTGATAAGCTTTTCTTTGCAAACTATTTTGCCTCACAACACCCTGCAGTACCTCTCTGCCCCGAGTAGACCTTAAAAAACACAATTTATGCCTCTCAAAACTATCATAAAACTCTTTCATATAATAGCTTCCTGTGAGGGAGCTTCTTTTAAAGGTGGACGTCTGGTTCCTATCACCACCACTGTGAACATTTCCAACTCTAAGTTTCCCCAGAGTGGAGCATTTCACACCAAACCACTCTGGATGACTTTGTTTACATCTTAGACACTGAATTATGCAGGAATTTTGAAAAAAATACGTGGAGTTCCCCTTTAAAACGAGACATGATGTTGTGAAGAATGAGAAAGAGAAGCTCCAAGCATCCAAGCATCCATCCTCATGCATTGTTCCCGGGTGATAGGAGGAAAGGAGGAAAGAAGGAAAGGGGGAAACGTCCTGGGGCAGCTTCTCGACATGAGGAACCACATTCACCCACTTCTTTTTGTCTTTTTTTTGGCTACAAATGTGTGAAACTTGTGAGAACCGAGCGCTGAAAACAAAAAAATCCTGTCAGGTTTAACGTTAGCAAGGATAGCTAGCACAAACACAACAAGCTGAGGAGAAGTGAAGGAAAAATAAAGAAGAGAAGAAGGAGAAGGAGAAGAGATAACACGAGCCAGGGGTGAAGACGAAATAAAAGAAGGTTTGGCAAAGAAATACTAAACTAAACACACAAGTTTGGAGGAGTTAGACGGCTTGTTAGGTGAACTTCTCGGCAGAGAGAAAGTAACGGTCAACGGTCGCTCAGGTAACGAACGTTAAAGCGGCTGAAGTTCGAATTTTCCCGTTCCACCTTAAATGGCGCAGCAGTTACACTGTGGCGCCTGGTGCCAGAACGTAGCTGCGGCAACCATTTAAGGTGGAACGGGGAAATTCGAACAAGGCGCTGGCGAATAAGTGAGAGAAGGAAAAAAAAACTCCACTTACTTCTCCCTCGCTTGGCTATCGGACGGCACGACAGCTCCTTTACCTTTGGCGTACATGTTGGACTCTGCTTTCAAGACTTTTTTCCTTCTTTACCCTCCCTTACTCGACACCTGTCAAAGAAAGCAGGCAGGAAAGCGCTCCATCTCCATAGCTACCCTCCTCGTAGTGTTTTTGCCTCCTTCTCCTTTTTCTCCCCCCTCCTCTAGGTTACATCTCCAACATCGGCCACAAATCAGGCACAGTTTCTACTGAGGGGAGGTGGAGGGGGGGCTTGAAACCGTCCACTGGTGGAGCTTTCTTTTCTTCTTCTTCTCAATCGCTGTTCCAGGATTGCGCTCACCCTCCCCCCGCTGTGGGGACAGAGGGAGGGGCTTCTTAAAGGAGAACGCACACCGTTCACCATTCACCATTATCCACGGCTGCTAACTTTTTCCATGCCGTTCCTTCACAAACTAGGCCTTAACTCCTTCAAAACGTGTCCGTGAGAACGTCTTTGTGCCATGTTTGCAGACCTAAAGGGGAATTCCATCGGTTTTTTTTTTTCAAAATTTCCACACAATTCAGTCGCTGAGAGGTAAACAAAGTCACCCAGAGTGGGTTGATGTGAAGCGGTTCACTGTAGAGACTCAGTGGTGGTGATGGGAACCAGGGAGATGTCTACGACACAAACATGGACATTTTGTTTACTATCCAAAAGCACCATTGACCCTACACGTGTCTTCTGAGTTTCTATATGTAATAAATAGGCAAAATAGTGGTCAATCTGAAAAAAATAAGTTTCCTTTAGGGACTATTTTGCCTTATAACACCTCTTCTTGTATCCTTCCACCATGAGTGGATTAAAAAAAATAGGTTTTAAACCAAAAATTCATCACAAAACTGCTGTAAAACACCAGGCAGTGATCATTTCATGTAATAACTTTCTGCGAGGGAGCTTTTAGAGGTGGACGTCTGGTTCCTATCACCACCACTGTAAACAATTCTGACTCGGCAAGTTTCTCTAGAACAAAGCATTTCACAATAAACCACTCTGAATGACTTTATTGACATGTTATCCATTTAATTATGCAGAAATTAAAAAAAAAAACAGAGGAGTTTCCCTTTAAATGGCTCATTTCAGTAAGTTATATCACTGTGTTTTAAAATTAGAAGCAAAACACAATCGAAATCAATGTTTTAAACATAGGAGCACTCGGGTTTGTGGTAAAATCTCTACAAATGGGCTCAGCTCAGCAATAAGAGGCGGCTCTTTTGACCCCTAAACAGCCCTTTGTTCAGTACTTTTTTACTGAACTCATCTTATTCTACCAACTAAGTAGCAAAATGGCATTATAGGCATGTTTCTTATAAAAACTGATAGGCAGCCTGTGGTTCAGAGACCATCTAGGTAATCTCAGTTTCTTCCTCTTTCATGCTGTATGCATTCAAATAAGTTACGTGATCACTAGATATTAAAGATATTTGATATATTTGTTTATTCCTTCCTGCTTGTTTGCATTACCTCTGATTTTTACATTGATTTAGAGCATTTAGTGCCTAACGTTCCACACTTAGCGAAGGAAAGCTGGTCTATGCTGTATCAATAATCCATCAAATAGCCTATAAATTGTAGGCCATGGCTGTTTATTGCCTGCTACCCCAAAGCTCTACACCAGGGGTGTCAAATCCTTTTTCAAAGCAGGCCGAGTCAAAATACCCGAGGGCCAAAATATTATTCACAAAGTGAATTTTCAACCTGTCAGCCTAGAATCAGAGCTTTCTGTGAGACACCGTGTTTCCTATCACTGCATAAAAGATGCACAAGGCTTCTTTTATTGTTGGATTGATCAGAGCAATTTGGATTGGCAAGAGCTTATAACAAATGATTAAAGTGTTTAAGAGTGACAATAAAACGTCTAATGTTTTAAGGATATTCCTGTTGAAGTGTTTACTTGTTTGAAAATATGATTTGTGAGACAAACTAAACAAAAATCTATATATTTTTGGTTGTGTTAGATTGTGTTCTTTACATATCAAACAAAAACAGCAACCACATTCATAAACCACTTTATTAAATGAGAAGAGCAGATCAAACAGCATAAATAGCCACATTATTGTTCGGCCATAAAGGGTTTAATATTTACCGAACGCCTGAGTTTGCTCTGATAAGAAGTTGGTGCTGTGAGACTCTGGTAGCTGCAGTTGCTTTAGTTTCTCCTCTGAATATTTATTAAAACGTCTATGCTTTGTTTAATATCTGTTGATATTAAATTCATTCCAGTCTTTTGACACATGAGGCTCACATTTGCTGTGGCTCTCGTTGAAAAAGTATTCAAATTTCCATCTCGCCAAAATCACCAGTTCTCAGTGTTAAGTTTGTGCTTTATGGCTGTAGCCTTGACTAAATGATGTTCAGTAAATTAAGCTGCAGGTCTATCCAGAGAAGAAAGGCTCCTAAACCTTAGCTAAATTTGTTACCACAGTGCAGCACCATTGCTGCCACCATCAGGTGAAAGGAAGAACTGCAGTGTACTGGCTGGAGGGCCACTTACAGCACACTCTTAAACAGAAGCAAAAGGCCAATTAAAATCTGTCTGTGGGCTGCATTTGGCCCTGGGGCTGGATTTTGGACACTCCTGCTCTACACAATACCATCATAACAAGCAGCAATGCAGTCTGCTAATGCTACTTAGACTATACACTGAGTCTAACAAATATCTCAGCTTTCTTGCTAGATTTGGCTGTAGACCTGAAGTCAGATACAGATGAGAGGTTTCACTGAATGCATTTCAAGCATGTCATAGGATCGGACAGTTTAACGGTCATAGGATCGGACAGTTTAACAGTCATAGGATCGGACAGTTTGTCTTAAAAAAATAATGGCTCTTCAACACGAGTTGGCTCCCGATGTTCACCTCAAAGAGCCGACGTGTCCGCAAACAACACATCAGTATTACAAAGTCCCTAGTTAACACGAGGTAGTCGAACTATCCCTTTTCTTAAATTCAGCTGCACCACAAATCCTTGGTTTAATGATATGTAAACCTGAACTTGCTGAGCACCTACGTTATATATAGCCTAAGTTTAGAGTTGTGTACAGCTGTCGCAATGAGGTCCAGGTGACCAGTGTCATAGCTAGAATCTTATAGGGCTCAGTGCAAAAAAAAGAATGGCACCCATATGAAAATCACTGTAACGTTCACCACCATTAAAAAAGACAAAGCTTTCGCACAAGTTGTGGTGCTTTATTCTCCAGCTGTTGTAAGCCACAGCTACACTGTAGATAAGCAAAGCTGTTCTCTGATTTAACTCATGCCTCTCTCTCATTTTCTCTCTTTCTCTGCCCTCCTGCTAACGCCCACCCACACACACCTCCCCTGGGCAGTTCCTAGCCCCACCCTCTCAAATAAGAGTCCCAGTGTATAAATGCGGGAAAACATATAACCTAAAACTAACAGGTCGAAAGCATTTCTTGAAAATCAACTTATGAAAAAGCCAATGTAATTTGCTTTACTCTCAGTCGTCATTAAACCCCTGAAGTCATTCGTAATTTTGTAGTCGGCATCTTGACCATATTAGGAAATACAGATCCGAGCTGGTTTTCACTGTGATAAAAATTCATTCTGTCTCCAAAAATTGACGCTATCTCGTCTTTTTGTAAACAAAGATATTCTAAACCAGATACAGTTTTTCCCTGAGTGTCAATGTGTCCTCTAAATCATGAGTTTGTTTAGCCCTGCAAAATATGAATATTGCTACAAACATGCTACAAGCAAGCTAACAACTCACTGAAATGATCTTGCATGAAATGAAATCTACTGTAAAACTACAATACTGTTAAATACCAACACCAGCCACTCAATCTGTAGCCAAAAACCACCAAAGCAACTTGACTGCCACATTTGACAAAGCTGATTAGTATTACTTTGGGATGTTTTGGCAAAGTTGCCAGTCACAAAGGTGTAAACAATCCTGCAGTTTAAGAACTTGCCATGAATCTGACATGGACTTATTTTTATGACCTTTCTCAAGAACAAATTTGAGAAAAAACTTAGGACGATTTGGTGAATGAGGCTCAATATTGGTATTTCAGCTCCTTAATGACCTCATAATTCAGAGAATCCAGTAATAATCAGAGGAACAATATACGTACAGAAAAACGTATCAGCTTTGGAACATTTTAGTTTACCCCAGTGTGCAATAGCAGCAATTTTAAAAAACACTGCTCATTTTTCTCATTGAGAAAACAAGCTTAGCCCCTTCGTTCCTAGTCATACCATATTGGTGTGACAACGACTACAGAATGACGACACAACTCCAGAGGTATATGTCTCAGACTAGTTGATGCTCTCGAGACATGTCACTCCACCTAAACATCTCATGTTAACCTATATCTTATGTGAGGCCACCTATTCAAGATTTTAGGGTAATAAATAATGGATTTAATATGTTGCAGGTTGTGAAGAATAGGTTTAAGAAAACAGCTAAAAATAAGCTGCATTCTGAGATAAATAGGGAGATAAATGGACATCAGGGCTGTCTGTGGAGTGTTGATTGAAGCTAACTGGTGAGGTATGTCGTTAAGAAATTGGATCTTTCTGTAATGGGTGTGTAATTGTGTCATTATTGATATGAAGGGTCCAATAAAGATGTTAGGGAGCCCATTTACAGTTCACCATGGATGGAGCCCAACCAGGTTCCTTAGGAGTTATGCCATTGCTGGCGATGTTGGTCTTCTGGTTGAGAAGCTCTTCTCATGACTGGCAAAGGTGGATTTGTGACTGTATTCCATCTTAAACCATCGTATTTTCCTGAATTATGTAACGCAAGAAAATCACCTCTAGGGATAAACAATGTTTTGACACCCTAAGCTCTACTGGCCCAAAGCTCCAGAAGATTCAACACTAGGCCTACAGCCAGTGTTTTGTTTGCCTACATGCCCTACATGTTTTGTTTGCCTCGTTTACAGTATGTTTAATGCACATCGGATGAACGAGTTCCTTTTCGGAAAAATCTACTCCCCAACTTGCACCTGAAAGCAGCATTGTTAAAGATGTTAGGATGACTGTAGAGCACAATGGCAGGAAAATGAACGGCAACAGAAAACATCGCAACACATAAAGACGCTAGTTATATGACTCGCAACTGGACGAACATGAAGCTTTTGCTTTCCGCAGTCATACAAAACACACCAACACAAAATGTAATTCATCTTGCCCATCTCGCCTTGTAGACGGTAAATCAGTTCCCTCAGACGGCGTATACCTGGGTAGACATACCACTACCCTAGTGGCTAAAGCCATCTTGAGAGCTATAGCCAAAGAAATAATTATTATTTTCACTTATTTTGTATTTTTTATTTTATTTTAGCCATTGTAAAAGGGTTGTATCCCATTCCTAGTTGCGGTCTAACCTGGGACATTGAAGGTTTGACTTTATATCAATTTGTCATGATCAGAAATTCTTCTATAGGGTTTACTCCAAGTAGTAACAAGCCATCTATGCAACTTACACCTTTCAATCTTGTCTCATACTGGCCAAATGATCCAGCCTTATAGACGTCCAGAAACTTAGACAGCTAATAAAGAGGTGGTTTCTCAAGCTCCAAGTCTCATCAGCAAACATGGCTTGATTCAGTTAGATCATAAGGTGTTCATTGGGGCAGATCCAAGACATTAGCTGCTGGTCAGAGAAGGATCCCTGTGGAGGACTGTGACACAAATCGCTTACTGTAGCTCATTACCTTGACCGCCCATGCTGGGTTTGCTCATGTTTATCCAAAACATCCCGCAGTCTCTCCCAGCCTCCCTTCCGGCCAAACTCACTCTGAGCCACGGCTGAGTCACGGCTACAGGAACTGCTTCGGCGGTCCTCAGGAAATGCTTTAAGTTGCGTTATGAGCGGATGACCTTCTGGACGTTCTTCTCTATCAGTCGCTCAACATCTCAGAAGACATCTTAAGAATGAAATTATGTGTAAGATGCCCTCCCTTGGCGAGAAGGGCTAAAGCAAATTGTTATTTATGTAACTGACTAATCTATTGACTATGATTTGATTAATTGGCAAATCGAACTCAAACACTGGGCCGTCATTCAAAGTGCAACAAGTGATTTCTTCTTGTATGCTGCAGCGATGCAAGAGAGGTTATACTGCCCCCTACACTTCCTTTAGTGTATTCCAATCTGTCAGAATGATCATGAGTATCCTATGAACATTTCTACACTCTCAGAAATAAAGGAACTAAACCGTCACTGGGGCAGTACCGCTCTTGTCACTTGTGACTCAGTACCTTTAGTCAGGGAACATAACTGAACCCTAATCCACTGAAAAGATATTATCTAAGTTGTATTGACTCCACACACCCCTGTCTCGTCTCCAGGCTTTTATTATATTGTTCTGTTTTAAAACATGAGGATATGAAAAGATACAAATACGAACTTTTCACCTGGAAAAACTTATTTAAGGTGCACAATTGGACCTTAGTACCACTGTTGTACCTTTGAGGGTACATTTACATTGTTTGTACCTTGATGGACGAATAATGTACCTGCACAATGAGTATTTTTATTGTCTAAATGGAGTCTTTTATTTTGGCACTTACACATGTTTTTCGATATCAAAAAAGCTCCAGTTGTGCTGGACACTTTTATTTCAGCACGGCCATCATGAATTGTTCTCAGCCCTCCCTTTTCAACCCTTATTGCTCCCTAGCAGCTCAACATAGAGAACAACAATATGGTCCTTGTTGATCTTATGACAGAGTGAAGGGGACAAATACTTTATCTGATTATATTAATTATGCAAGTTGACTTTTATTCCTCCAGTGGAGTCACCATGAATAGGAGAACTAGGTTGGAAAAAGGTCAATGGGTCAATAGCTCAGATGGTCGCAGGAGGCTTCCTTGAAGTCTGAAAAGAAAAAAAATTAAAGAAGCAGAAATTTTTTGAACATTATTTATTTCTGTTAGTGGTTTTTAAACATTCTGTTTCTCCTGTATGTAGTTATTTGTACATAGTTATTCATTGTTTTGTTGTGTTTATCTTTTCGCATACAAAATAACACAATTGAAGTAGGTGGTGGGAACCAAGTAGGCCTTCATTTAGTGCCCCCAAATGTTGAGAAACAGCCCTGTGGTCATTACTTCATACTCTTAACATGATCTCCATTTGGATCGGAGTACCTCTGGACCACCCTAAGGTCACTGGAATCGTTGGCAGGCTTGGCTGGACTGTGCCGAAGACTCAGTGTCTCTTTAAGAGGCAGAGAGACCAGGGCAGGACGCTGAGGCCGTGTTTTTCAAGCCTCTTCTTCTTTTTTTTTCCTTTCTTTCTTTCTGTGGGAAGGGCAGAGCCACAGCACAGCTGACTGCATGTTTGTCAGGCTCCCGTTGTCCAGAAAGCAGCAAGAAAATTCACATTGATGACTATATTCCTCAGCCATCCCTCGATGAGCAAAAGCAAGGGAGGGAGAGAGAGAAAGAGAGTGAGATGGAAGAAGAGAGCATGAGGGAGATAGTGAGAGATGGAGAGAGACTTGACGAGACACTCGGAGAATAGTAAATACTTGCGTTCTCCAGCCACTGCGGCACAAACCGGACAACCTGCCCTACTGTTCCTCCACCGTATCTTTTAAACGCACTGTACCTCACTTGTTGAATCGGTTACAGTCAGAATTAAGCCTCCAAGCACCACCGACGGTTCTCGTCGGCCGTCTCAGTCGTGTAATGCATACGTGAAAGACACCATGCTAATGACGGTTAAATACGTTACCGCACTCGAACCCAGCGTCTCTAACCACGGAGACTCGTCTACAGTCGAAGAGTGGCAAAGGTGCAATGGTGAAGCGAACACAGCTGTGAGTGAAGGGGGGGAAAATGGTGCACGGCAAACAAGTGTGGTGAATTGCATCATTGCCCAAAAATGCACCAAACCTCAAAAATTCTGTCTTTTCAACCATGGCGAATTAACAGGGAGCGTACGCCTTTCCCTCTCCACCGTCTCCAAGATGTCACTGTATGTGCCCCCTCCATGCTCTGAGACACTGCTCTGGTAGACAAACTTTATCTCTGTCTCATCAAACCAACCACATATCGATCGTTATTTTATCTCAGTCTGAAAAGAAGCTATAAAAAAATGAAGAGAGAAACGTTGGGAACAGTCCTTCTGTGCATAATGTACGTGCATGTACTGGTTCCCCCTGTTGAATTGGATTGGTAGGGGCAGGCTTCAAGGAAAATATCTCATTATTAGTGCCAGGAAGAAATCCTCTTTGCTCTGGGCTGCGTGTTGTGGGTGTCGGAGCGGTGGGGGGTGGGGGTTGAATAGACCGTAGCTCTGGGTGTGTGTGTATGTGTGTGTGTGTGTATTTGTGTGTGTGTAGGGGAAGGAGAGAGAGAGAATAAAAATGCAGAACGAAGGGTGAGGGAGATACCGAGAGTTGGTACATGGTTAATGGCAGGGCTGCAGTATTTCTGCATGTATAGGTGGGTAAGATGCGTTGTGATTAAGATGGAGTAGGAGGTAGGAGACTACAAGAACAGCAGTGTTTTGGACTGAGGACTGAGCTTAGTTTCCAGAAATATACGGTATACTCTGACAATCAAAAGTCTGGGGACACCGACGCATCTCAGAATGTCTGTAACGTAAGCAATCATGTGTTCTTGGTAGGTTTGCAAGACTTACCAGATTTATTTCTCTTATTTTTTGCCCCCTTATTTTTTTCTCCCCAGTTTGGTCATGGCAAACTCCACCCGCTAGCTACGTCTCTCCTGACCACACAATCAGCACTGGCTCTAGCCATTTTGGGGGTCATGAGCGGGATTTTTTGCCACGCCCCATCTTGTTAGATGTCCTGTAAAACTAGAGGCTAACTGATAACAATGACAAGCACACGCTGTCTGAATTATGTAAATTTATAACTGGCGAACTGTCTTTTGATAATGACTGGACACTCGTTTGGGGTTCTAATAATTTCAAATTTAAATTACAGATGAACTTCTCAGCATTCTCCATCGAGGGGTCAGTCTCACAACACAGTATTTCTTTATCCAGCTAACTGCTTAGTTCAACCTTACCCTGGTGGCAGAAAAAGATGTATGAAGCATTGTGTTTGAAAGGCGAATGCTCTTTTATTGAACGGGCAGCGGGGGAGAACCACCGTCCAGTGCTGCTGAAATGACCCAGATAGCAGGCGGGTCACTTCTAGCTGACGGTAGGCACTAAACTACCCCACAGCCCAGCTCAGAATAGCACAAACAACACATGTGCACATTGTTATGCTAGCAACAACAACTTATTTACAATAAATGTCTCACCTACTGCGAATGTGACACTTCCCAAATGCCCCCTCACACGGCCGCTCTGCATGGCCACCCCTCCAGCGCAAGCCAGTAGATATTTCGGTAGATTTCTTTTTCCTTCTTTGGCGATTCACAGATTGAGTATCTAAACCTGGATTAACAGAGAAAGCTGGTAAACCGTGCCTGTGCTTTTTAGGTTTTGTGAAGCTGAAACTTCAACAGAAAGTCTGTTGAACCTGCTTTGTTAGGCAGACCCCAGATCAACTGCTTCTTGCTGTCCAATCACAAGCCAAAGCAAATGGCATTACATTAACACCACAAAAACCAGAACATATTTTTACCTTTAGGCTTTTTCTCCTCATCTTTTTCTTTCCACTTTCAGCTCCTGATGTGCACATTCTTTTCTGAAACATGTTTAACCAGTTCCTTCTTTTTCTCTCACTCAAGCATCTTAGACAACATCACGATACAGTAATAACCCAGAAGTTGTTAGGGGCTCCCTGATGGCCCAAGGCTGTAAGCAGCTGCTTATGTCACTTATTAGGTAGAGCCAGCACTGCAAATGATGCTACCAATCTGGACGGTCAATGGCTAGCACGTGTGTCTTTCTAGTTACATGAAGGGCCACCACATTTTTTCAAACTGCCATTAATGCAGCTTCTTCAGACAGCTCAACACGCTTGGAAGAGAATACTACCTCCACCATGTTGAAGGTATGGTCTGAACTCACCAACAATAGCTTGAAAAGAAAACTCTCAAATCATTATATGGTCTTTATACCAAAGAGTGTTCTTTGATGTTGAGGGTAACATGATGTTGAGGGCTGGACATTGGCACATAGCTGTTTTTTGCTAAAAGACCATTACAATTAAAAAAAAAAGGCAAAGGCAAGTTGTTCCCAAACTTTTGGTGGGCAGCCTATAGCAGTCTATACTGTACGGAAAGGCATAGAGTGTATCCGGCCAGTTCAACCAGCAGCTATGTTAACTAGGTCATCGGGCCACTGCAGGCCTAGTTTGCTAGTTTGCTTGCTGTGAGTCCACCTAAACATCAAGGCTACACTAAATTGGGGAGGTATAACCATAATAAGGTACTGTAGTGTCCGGCTACTGGCTGTTGCTAGTAAAGACAGATCCTAGACATGTGGCTAGGTAGATGGCCACATGAAAGGCACATGGTAGTGTGTGCCCTCCATCAAAGACACATGGTGTGTTGTTTCTTGTTGTGGTTTGTTAGTTATAGTCATGTATATGTGTTTCTTGTGTTGGGGAGGTTGTGGCTTTTGTGTAGGGGATTGGTCACCATTAGGGTGAAGCATGTGGCTAGTGGTGACCACCACCATGGTTTCAGTGCTCTGTATGTGAAAGCATTTCTCACAGCACAATCAAAGCCTCCCCTGTGCTTCTTCCTCGGCAGTCATCGCAGTAATCCCGCTGTATTTAAAAATGACAATATGACGGTATTTCAAATTTATGAATTTCAATTCAAATTTATGTCTTTCAATTGGTAATAACCAAGTAAACACATTCCACCCTTTAATGTGTTAGAGTGGTCACTGGTTGGTGGTGTGGAAGCTCATTGATAGGTGGACGTTGATAGAAAGAGGGGAAGAAGCTGAGTCAGGAAGAACATCAGAAAAGCTAAGGATGATAGCGGCTTAGCGATGGCTAACAGCTACACACACCACAGAACGCATTCGATTTTGACTTTCAGTCACTCAACTTTGTGCTCTCAGATATCCTCTAAATGGGTGTCGTTTTAGCATCAGATAGCTGGAACCGAGCCTGTGCTGTGGTATGTGGCACTTTGGGCCTACTAACTAAGATCTCAACCACTTAGCCAAAAATGCTACAGTCCCAAACACCACAGAACACAACAGATTTTGCCTTTCTGTCACTCTAACACCAGTCACTTTTGCTCTCTTAGATATCAGTTTTTATCATTGAATAAGAATAAGAATCCAGCAACATCAAAAACTATGTGATCATTTTTCACCTAACGATTACAAGGAAGGTCGCAAATGGGATATTCTAAAATCTACAGCTATAAAACTAAGCAAATTTCTGCAGATGAGAAGTGAATTTGAGGGAAGCTTATTCAGTAAGCTTGTTTACTTTTTCTCCGTCTTCACTTTCCGTTAGCCACGTGCGGCTAACATGCTTAACAAACGCTGCTCTCTGCAGTTTGATTATAGAAATAAATAAATACTTTTATTTTACTGTCTTCAATGTTGATTTGTTCAAGCGCTGGCATCAGTAGCTCCCTTTCCTCACAGCAGAGACGCCCCACCACAATTGAAATCACCTGGCACTCCCTACAAGTAAACCCAATTCCTGTCATACGAGGAGCCACAGATACAGTCATGTGAAGAAGTAAGTATACCCCAGGACTTTTTCAGTATATTCGAAGATACAGATATCAACTCTCCATTGAATCAGTGGTGATATAATTTAACAATTTCAGATAAAGGTGATATAATTTAACAAGTGACACTTGGAATTAACAGATTGTCATCCTTTATAAAATTGAAATAAACAGTAATGCAATTGTCTATTGTGGAAGTACAGCTCTACATATATCACTACTTCAAACGTGTCATTAACACTCGAACAGGTGCTAATGATTAGAAAGTCTGGTTTGCTCTTTGCTGTTGAAGTGTGTGGTATCATCATGCCTAGATCGAAACAGCTCACTGAGGCCTTCAGAAAGAGGATTTAGATACCTGTGGGTCTGGAAAAGGGTTTAAGAAGATATCCAAAATATTGGAAATCAATTATTCCACTGTCTGGAAGATCACCTACAAATGAAGAACCAGGCCGCGCAACAAATTTAACCTGAGAGCTGACCTGCAAAATGAAGCATCTAAGAACACTGAAATGTCATCGTAGGATCTGCAGGTAGCTCTTGCCACTGTTAACGTAAAAGTGCACGCATATACCATTAGAAAAAGACCGCAAAAATATGACCTACATAGGAGGTATGCCAGGTTTGCTAATGAATGTCTAGGCAAGGATGAAGACTCCTGGAACAATATGCTCTGGACAGGCGAGTCAAAGATAGATTTGTTTGGCCACAGTACCAGAAGCTATGTTTGGCGAAAACAAAAGATAGCGTTTGATCATAAGAACCTCATACAAACGGCAAAGCATGGTGGTGGTAGTGTTATGCTTTGGAGCTTGTTTGCTGCCTCAGGACCTGGCCAACTTGCAGTCATTGAATTGACTATGAATTCTCTTTCATAGCAGAGAGCGCTTGAGGAGAATGTGAGATCATCTGTAAAATAGTTGAAGCTGAAGAAGTCGACCTTATAACAGGATAATGATCCCAAACATACAAGTAAATTCTGTCAAGGAATGGCTCAAAAGGAATAAAGGGAGGGTTGTGGGATGGCTTAGTCAAAGCACAGATCTAAATCCCATTGAAATGTTGTAAGGGGGTTTGAAACATGCTGTATATGCAAGAGACCCCTCAAACATTGCAGGTTGAAAGTTACAAGAATTCTGCTTGGAGAAATGGGTAAAACATTTCTCCCAGTAAACGTCAGAAACTGGTAGACAGTTACAGGAAACACCTACCCAAAGTTGTTTCTCCCAAAGCAGGCAGTACCAGTTACTGAAGTCAGGGGTGTACTTACTTTTTCAACAAACAAAAATGAAATATCAGTTATTTTTTTTAAATTAATGATTGAAAAAACAAATTTCCTCTTTTTTGTTGTATTACTTAACATTTATCTCTGCATAGTATTTTACTGAAGATCAAATACTGGTATGTCCACATATGTCAATAAAAGAGATGGGATGTACTTCTTCACATCACTGGATGTCCGGCATGTCACTGGTGGGTCCAGCATCCAGCTGAAGTGCATTCAAGTTGGAACATATAAGACTGAAAATGCGGTCGTCCGAATCATAATCAGCATAGTTTTGAGCTTCCAAGTACAAAAGCTAAGCTTCTCTGCCAAATTACCTTTTACACTGTCTGTTTAGGAATTCATGTAGCGCCACCTTTGGTCATCAGAGTAAGTCATAATGTGTTCCAAACCACAAAGACGTGTCTTTGCTGAAGAAATGAAGATCTGGGAGCATTTTGAGTGGGTTGAGAGACATTTATGGACATGTATTTACAGAGATGAGTTTGGTGACAGTCCAAGTCCAGTGTTTGTTAGCAACATTAGCCTTGCATCTCCCTTTGTAAGCCAGAGAAGCAAACATCAGATACCAAACATGTCTTGGCTGATTGACTGCATCTGGGATAAGTGATGAATCATGTTAATTTGATTATCAGGCAAACTGTTCCTTTAAAAGCTTTTCATACTCACAGATCTCTTTTTCAGATAAAGTTCTTTAGGAAACCAAAGGTGTTTCCTCAGAAAGCCCCTTGTGGCATCTTTTTTAAGGAGAGTACTTGTATATTTTTTATGAACCCTCTGAGGTCTAACACATTTTTTCTTATTTTTGGTGTGTAATAATCCTTGTAAAACCTCAAATCTTGTAATGCACAAGTTATATACATCTTTTTTCAGAACAACAAGGGCTATCAGAATATATATATATACTGTAATGATGTCACATAAATGTATAAATAGCTTTATGACCATAAAGATATTATTCATTAATTCATTCGTCTTCTAAACCATTTATCCTCCTGGGTCGCGGGGGTGCTGGAGCCTAGCCCAGCACTCAATGGGGAGAAGGCAGAAACACCCTGGGCAGGTCATCAGTCCATCGCAGGGCAGACAGACAGACATACACATTCACACCTAGGAGCAATTTGGTATCTCCAAATGGCCTGACTGCACGTCTTTGAACTGTGAGAGGAAACCAGAGCACCCGGAGAAAACATACACAGACATGGGGAGAACATGCAAACTCCTCACAGAAAGGTTCGTGGTTACCCGGCTGGGGAATCAAGCCCAGGCCCTTACAGAACTTCACTGAAATCACACAGAGAAAATAATAAACAAGGCTTTTGGCTTTTGAAATTTGTTCTCCAAAGTCTTGGCAATCGGGGGGAAAAATAAACATTCCAACCAACACACAAACCAAAAACTATTTATATTTTTTCAAGAGAACTTCTTCTGTTTTTATTTACAACAAACAGTTGTGCTATGCCTCTGCATGCACTCTAAAGGCTGCCTTTCTTCTAACATCAATCACCACTGGTACGTTTGTGCTATTATTTTGGGTGCTGCCCCAACAGTATAGATCTATAGATATAGATATAGATATATATGACAATGGGTTCAATCTCATGTTATTCAACTGCGCAATGTGTTTGAGATCAGCGCTGTTACAAACACACACACACACACATGCACACACACACACATGAAAACACTGCCTCTGAATGGTTAAGAAGTCAGGAACAAAGCCTCTGTTTAGTCAGTAAGTCAGGAACACAGTCTCTGATTGGCCAACAAGTTAGGAATACAGCCTCTGATTGGCCAACAAGTCAGGAACACAGTCTCTGATTGGTCAGCAAGTCAGGAACACACTCTCTGATTGGCCAACAAGTCAGGAACACAGTCTCTGATTGGCCAACAAGTCAGGAACACAGCCTCTGATTGGCCAACAAGTCAGGAACACAGCCTCTGATTGGTCAACAGACTCAATCCAGGGTGTCATTGGACGGCTGACAACTATGCTAACAACAGCAATAACTCTTTTCAACATGGAGAAATGGATAAGTAATCACAGAAGACATTCAGTGGTGGATTTGTCATTATGCCAGCCCTGCTCTTAATTACAAATTCTCCAAAAAGACACTGCAGTTCAAGGATGGATTACAAAACCTCTGAAAGGGATACAATCATACCGGAGCCCTCAGTCGAATGGCAAAGCACTAGACTTCCACGCTGACAGTCCAGACAGCAGATGGCAAGAGAGATGGGCAAGATTTTACTATAACCACTTCTCCCACTGTCACCGTCCAACCAAACGCAAAACAAAGGAAGAATAAACTGAACAGAGATGGGGAAAAGTTCACTTTAATAGGGAATTCCACCAAATGTGACATGAAGACTGAATTCATGCTGTCTTTTGTTGACTTTTTGGAAATTCTCCTAAAATTTGCAAAACATTGGAATAGATACCCACTGTTTGTGTCTCCTTCTGTCTTCAAAGAGTGACGGGGACGGGGGGGTGGTTGGGTTCTGAGGTTGAAGAGGGGTATCAGAGCCCGAACGAGGGGCCACAGAGACGGTGGGGAATAATGGGCCGACGTGACCTACATATCCGCATGGCTGCTCATTACCATACTTCCATCCGGCCCGCGCCGAGCCAGAGCCCGTGTGACTCCGGGCTCCGAGGAGGACGCGGGAGCGAGCCGCGTGCGTCACGGCTCTTTGTTTATTTTAATCGCCCCCCTCCTCCCTCCCTCTCTCCCTGCCTCCCTCCCTCCACCCAACCCGCCTGCTCATCCCTGCAGAGGCCCATTCAGCGCCTCTGTTTTCATTTGCGTATCAGCAGATGCCCTTTGCTTGATTTATATTGCCGCCAGCAGTACCTCACTCGTTCGGAAAAGGGGAAATATTTAATTAAACCGGAGCTGGGTGGGCCACTCGGGATGCTTAGGGTGGGGGGTGGGGGCCCATCGCGCATCGTTAGAATCTAAGTACCAGGTGAAATGAGTTTGGGTTTTGAGTCGCTCTGAGATTCGAGAGAAAGGAATTGCATTTACACTTGACACTTCGTGACCGTGAGATTAGTGGTGCGCCCACCGCTTGTGCGAAGAGAAGTAACATAATCACAATCGTACAGCACGAAGAGGGAATGCACATTATCAAGACCGACGCATATTTCGGCATCTGTGACTGTGTGCTGGTTTAATGCCTAGTCGTTCTGCCAACATACTTGCACATACTGTTAACATGTGCACTAGGGGGCAGTGACACATTTATTAAACCAGAATGTACAGAAGAGGAAGAACAGGGTGCCCAACTGGCAGCCATCCGTAGCTGGAAGTCCAAGAAAGTAACTGTCCTTGCTCTCGCTGGGCATCACTCAGCATGACCCTAGCCAACATGGGTGTCTTTTGGCTGACATAACAGCATTGGCAGTTAGTGTTCTCCTCCGAGCGTGTTGAGCTGTCCAGTGACACTGCATTAGCAACAGTTCAAATAGATGCTGTGGAGCTTCACTTGTCCTGGAGGAAGTATGTGCAAGCATACTCCTAGCTTGGTAGCATCTTGTGATGGGGAGGACCTGTCTAGTAGGTGGAATTGGCTGAGATTAAATTGAGGCGAATCCAAAAAAAGAAAGAATGAAGAAGTAGAAAAAGCTATTAGTTTTCAGCTTGAGTATATGTTGTGCATTGTATTGTATTATA
Source organism: Colossoma macropomum (assembly GCF_904425465.1). Classification (NCBI taxonomy): domain Eukaryota; kingdom Metazoa; phylum Chordata; class Actinopteri; order Characiformes; family Serrasalmidae; genus Colossoma; species Colossoma macropomum. Next base: position 36,859,883 of record NW_023494805.1, read on the forward strand.
CAGAGAATGGACAGAAGAAGTGAAATGCCATGAAAACGTAAGTTTTTGCACTGTATTTTGTTCCATTTTGAGTCCCGTCCCTTTTACAGAACAGCACCATATACTTCTAACAACCAGTGTCTGCTTGACAGCATCACAGACATGTAGTTAAGATTTTAAATGTGTAGTTTTTTTTAGAGATATATATTTTATTTTAAGGGCATGAAGTTAAAAGGCATGTAGTTGATTTTGGAGATGTATATTTGAGTTTGGACGTGTGTGTAATTGAGATTTCTGAGGTGGGTGTATATTTGATTTTAGAGATGGGTAGTTGATTTTGGCGGTTTGCATATGTAGTTTGAATGACTTTGAATATGTGCAATTAATTTTAGACGTGTATTTGAGATTTTGAAAGGTGTGTAGTTGAGTTTGGAGATGGGTAGTTGATTTGAGGCAGGCAGTTGTTTTAAATGTGTAGTTATTTTGGAGACATGTAGTTGTGACTGAATATGCGCATTAAATTTGGACATGCGTAATTTAGTTGATTTTGGAAATGTGTAGTTGATACTGAAGGCGTATAGTTGAGATTGTTGAGGTGTGTAGTTGATTAGGGAGATGTGTTGGTGAGAAGTATTCTGATGATTCTGAAGTTGGATAGTTGATTTTGGAGTTGGGTAGTTGATTTTTGAGTTGGATAAGTGATTTTGGAGGTTCGCAGTTGATTTTTGAGATGTGTAGTTTATTTTAAAGATGTAGTTGTGACTGAATATTTGCAGTTGATTTTGCACATGCGTAGTTTAGATTTGAAAAGATGTGTAGTTGAGAGGTATGTAGATGAATTTGGAGATGAGTAGTTGAATTTGGAGATATGTAGTTGTCATTTAAGGCAGATAGTTGAGATTGTTGAGGTATGTAGTTTGCATTGCTGAGGTGTGTAGTTTATTTTGGAGATGTGTAGCTCATTTCAGATGTGCATAGTTGAGATTTTGAAGGTCGTAGTTGACTTTGAAAACGTAGTTAATCTTGCAGGTGTGTAGTTGATTTTGAAGATATGTAGTTGATTTTGGAGATGCGTAGTTATTGTTGGAGATGTACAGTTGATTTTGTAGGTGTGTAGTTCATTTCAGACATACATAGTTGAGATTTTGAAGGTGGGTAGTTCACTTTGAAGATATGTAGTTGATTTTGGAGATGTATAGTTGATTGTGGAACTGTTTAGAGGTGTGCAGTCGATTTTGGAGTTGTGCAGTCGATGTTGGAGGTGTGTAGTTAAAATTGTTGAAGTGCGTCGTTGATTTCGAAGGTGTAGTTGATCTTGGAGATGAGTACTTGATTTTGCATGTGCATAGTTTAGCTTTTGATGTTATGTAGTTGATTTTGGAAACCTGTAGTTGATTGTGGACTCCCGTAGTTGTGATTTTCAAGGTGTATAGTTGATTTTGGAGTTGTACAGTTTTTGGAGATATGTTGCTAATTTTGGGGATGTTGTGTGTTAGTCAATATCTGACCCTGGAACATACAAGATAGTGATTGCTGGAAAACAGGTAGTTGGGCCTTTTCAAGATCTACATACAGCTTGCTCCGGGGATACCATGCTGTCCTACGAGTTTTACTAAACTGTGTGAGGCCTGCGATTGCTGCAGTGGCAGTCAGTGGCATTGCTTGTTCTTATTCCTCTCACCGAGGCTTTTCGTTTGCGCCAGCCGAGCTCGGGACGGCCATTAATCACGGGCTAAAATGATAGATGTTCTTCACGGAATAAGTAGATGCACCGTGCATACAGAAATAACCTGCTGTGCTGGCTGGAGGAGAGCGCACAAACACTTTTGTCTCTCAGACGCACACACATGCTCACATACACACACACACACACACACACACACACACACACACACACACACTAGCTCTTGTTCCCTCCCTCAGCTCTCTGCTTGTGTTTGGCTCTGTCTCTCTTTCTTGAGCGCACACCCACACCCACACACAAGCACGCACACACAGAAGAGTCCATGCATCAAAACAAATAAGGCTGCTCTTGTGTGATTGCATATTGCATTCTCATTGATTAGGTCCCAGCGAAAGAGCGGTCTCACTAACAAACCCGGGTTCACCAAATTACCTCCCGCATCCAAAAAGCACCTGCGAATTACCATAGAAAACGAGCCCCACCGTCCCAGATGGATCTGCATGCGAGAGCCGGGAGTAATCAGAGACCTCTTCCAGTCATGATTGCACCTAAACACAACACGGATATGCCTGGTTAATCCAAAGATTTATTAACGGCTGAAATCGACCAGTACGTTCGAATCAGCAGGCAGTTCTTTTTTCTTCCCTTCCTCACTGTACGCTATTTTAGGTGAAAACGTCCATCACTTGTTAGCTACATTGGCCTTACAGCTCCGGCACAAAGCTAAAGAGGTAAATTCCAGACACCAAACAAGTCTTGGTTGATCAACTGCATTTGCAGTAAGGTGGAAATAATGTGGGTTTTTTCCAAATATTTTTTCAACCTATCGAGGCTAATCTAGCTAACAAGTAGTGGAAGCTAATACCCCACAGTTAGCATGCGAACTGCATGTCTAAATCATCCCAAGCTTGCCTTAAACCGCACTGGGTTGATAAGTAATCTGTAATAGACTTGTGTATGTGGTTTATGACACTGTATGGCAAACTGTTATCTTTATAAATGGATATAAGTATAATTGAAGGCAAAGATTTGGGCTAAATTACATATTTTCTTGATTTATGAAGTGAAAAGAAGTGCAGCAAACTATTTTGAAAAGCATTTTTCCATAAATGTTAATACACAGTTACTTTATACTTGCTTTAAAAAAAAACGTAATTATGGCATGTGCAAACATTTAGACAGCCTTCCAATTTTAAAGACTCAGTTAGGCCTGGGACTGGTTAGGCAGGTCATGAAGGGTCATTAGGAATTGTCAGTTCATGACTAATCTAGAGAGTAATAAATTCTCTAATTCTTCAAACATTTTCCTAACACCCAACAAACACAAGCTCCTTTAAGCAGCTGGCTAAAGATCTAAAAATGAAGGTGATTAAAGCCTATAAAACAGCAAAAAGATATCAAAACACCTCCAGCACACAATTTCCATTGTCCGGAATGTCCTTAAGACATTGCAGTTAAGGGGAACTGCAGATGACCTGGAAAACCAAAAAAATTCTCAGATAGAGCTGCTCATATACTGGCCAGAAAGGCAAAGCAAAACCCCCATATGACAGAAACGTTTACCTGACACAGGAGTGGTGGTGCACTGTTCTACTGTGCATAGTTGTTGCACAAACAGGATCTGCTTAGAAGAGTCATCAGAAGGAAATCTCATCTGTGACCTCATCACAAAGGTCAAAAGTCTGAAGTATGCAAAACAACATCTAGATAAGCCAGAAGCTGACTGGAAAGTTCTGTGGACTGATGAAGTAAAAATGGAACTCTGTACAGAATCACCAAAGGCATGTTTGCTGAAACCAAGGAGCAGCATTTGATGAAAAGCACACCTTGCTGACTGTTAAACATGGGAGTGGATCTATTATAGCTTGAGTTTTATTGTGGCAGCCAGTGATACAGGAAAAACTGCACAAGTAGATAGAGAAGAGAATTCCACAAAAATCAGCACATTCCGGAAGCAAATGTGACAAGAACCTGAAGCTAAATAGTTGCTGGCTTCTACAGCAGGACAGTGATTACATGATGCCTCATGTATGGAATAAACTACTTCAAGAAATGTAACCTGAAGCCGTTGTGCTGGAGGTTGAGTTTACTAGTTTTCACTTCAAAAACCAACAAAATATATAATTTGGTCAATTGGGCCCAAATTTTAACACACAACTGTAACTGCATAGCTAAAAACAGAGGTAGCAGCCATCTTGAAGCTGAACTTCATTAGGGTTTTTGTCCATTTTAATAGTTATCAGTATGTCATTATATGCTAACAAGCTTCCGGTACTTGTTAGCTACATTAGCCTAGTAGTTCCAGCTCAAAATGTAACATCATGATACTTGAAGACATTTTCAAAATACACAGTATGCATTAAATTGTCTTTATGGGCTTTGATGAGTTGGAACAAACAGAAAAACATCAAAAAATATGAACATTATGATTTTCATGTAATGTTTCACAAATAACCAGGTCTATTTATGCTTTCTTCTAGTTGGTCAGTGTTCTTTAAGTACTGACGATCTGTGGTACACTCAGAAAGCATGTTGTGACGTAATGTATTGTCATTTATCAAGATGATTATGAAATATTATTGTACTGCCCATCCTTAAGCTTTAGTGCAAAGCTAAAGATGCAAACTTTGGATCAACTACATTTGGAGTAAGTGTTGAGTAAATTCTACTTTTTTTAGCTAAAGTATCGCTTTAAGGTGCTAATCAGGTGTCTATCACGCTCCACTTCAGACTGTACCCCCTCTTTTTCGCCAACCTCGGATCTCCAGGGCAAAGGCTGTCAGCCCCCGTTAGGCAGTCCGTATTTAATGCAACAGATTCCCGCTGCGCCCACCAACCCACCACCACCCCCGCCTTCGCTTCTCTCCCCAGTTCATTTTAATTGAACGCCGTCCCCGGCACCTAGGAGAGAAACGACACCCTTTTTTCCGAGAGCGAGCCCTGTTGCATCCAATTACGGAATGGGGGGAGGTGGTGGGGGTGGGCAGTTAGAGGCCGAGGAAGAGTTTATGACCCTTCTACACATCTGGGATGAAAGCAGGCGAGGGGTGCGCCGTTCTCGCTCGTGGAAGGGCATGTTGGCGTACAGGACCGTGAAAGAAGAAGCGAGGACGATGGTTTTCTGTTTTTTTTCCCTTTCAACCTCTCTGCCTGTCTTGACGCCGGCAAAGCAAGTTAATGGCATGCAAATGAAATGCGAGCAGACTGACTTTGGCGTATCTTTCCTCCACAGCCTAATGAGAAATTCCGGGATTTTTCCAGCACAGACAGACACACGAGCACGGAGACGCATGCCGGAAAACCTCAGTGACTACAAAATATTGGTACACGGTCACAGAAAGTATAGTCCATGACGTGACGCAGGGGCACATCACCCACTCTGCTGATAATAGGGCCCTGTTTCCGCTGATATTAAACAGGCATTAGAGTGCATTAGAGGAAGTTAAGACTCACCAATCCTGTCACTTTTTCAGGATTTGTGGAATAGTTTGTGGTGGTGGTTTATCGACTTGCAAAAAAAACAGCGTGCACTTTAACTTTACTACAACACCAACTAGCAGGAGGGCCGCCACAGATTTTAGGCCACATGAAAAGATCACACTGTGGCCCACGACCACAGGCCATGCCAATGTGGTAGCAACAGCAGCATAAAAACATAGCACTAACTTGGGTACTTAGCTGACAGCCATAGCACTTCATCTCAAAACTAGCTAAGCTACATTTAAAATGTACCCTAAATGTACCGAAAGCTGGAAAATCATTAGCCTAAATCGCAAATATGATGGCATTTGTGTATCTTTACTACAAAAAACGAACACAACAACACACAAAAGCGTGTAAAACAACAAGCTATATCTAACAAATGAAGTGTGGAAAAATAATTAGGCTAAAGTGTTTGAATTCTGATCACTGACAATGATATTTTTCTCTTTTTCATAATATTAAAAAAGAAATTTCCACGGACCCCCTGCGAGTATTCCAGCTGACGTCATTCAACACAACGCTGCTCACCTCCTTCTTCAGTTGGCAGTAGGGCTGGGTCATTGGGAGACAGGGCTGCTGAGCCTCGGCCTGACACCAGGCAGGGGCGGCAACAACTGATTTAGTAGATCAGACTGCTGAAAGGTTGCCTGCATTGATCAAATTGACTAAAAGAGGAGAGAAATGTAAACACTATGAATTTTCTGTAAAGATAAGTAAGTAATGTAGTGTTAAGAGAGCAGAAGTGGCCTATTTCACTGTGCACTAAGCTAACAGGCTAACGTCCACCACTACACCCACCTTTCTTTGTGAAAAATTAGGTTACATACTGTTACCCTTTCTTTTCTCTCTCCTGTCTTTCTTCTTGTTTTGGAAGCCAGATTTTCAAGAACTGAGACTTGATGGTCAACCTCACTCACAGTTCACTGCTAGGAAGAACCTTTCGCGCCTGGTTTGGACCAAACCATTTCATGTAAACCCCATGTCTTAAACACAAGGCCCGCGGCACAGTCCTATTCGGCCAACAAAATGATTTTGATTTTCTATTCTTATTAGTCTGTTTTGCCCTGAGATGCACTACAGTCCCCAGTATGCATTGCAACATAGAGTGCGTTCTGAACCCCCAACAACAATCTCTGGGCCAACGATTACACAAAAAGAAAAGATGCCTGGTTCAAGCAAACAGGCAGTATTTATAAATTTTTATTTTTATTTCAAATAATTTTTAACAAGTATTCAGTGCCTATTTTGCTGTTGCAGTTTTGGCATATTTTGAATAAACAATGGCCGTTCGGGTCATGACAAAATGTTAAGTAAAAATGAAATAAAACACAGATGGCCCCCTGAACATTAGGCGCCCCTGCTAACTAATAAACATAGTAATGCTAGGGATGCACCAGAACTTTGGCTACCAAAGCAATTAGCCCAAAAATGGTCAAATGTGGCACTTTCAGTTTTCGGGCGAAAGAGAAAAAAGGAGTGGGCGGGACTTTGCTTTCCTGGTTTCTAAAGGGGGCAACAGACAAGCATTTTAGAACCACTGATTACACCAAATATCAAGAGAGGTTATGATGCCCAAGATCTCGGCTACAGGTTCAATACTGCTTGAAGGCCTGACATCTCGCTGGATGTACAGAACACAGCAGAAAGGAAAGCTTCCACCAGCATGCTGATGATATCTGAAGCCACAGTTAATGAAATGATGATAGATTTGAGTGGATCAGACCACAGTGTCACTGCTGGACTGAGAATAGTCCACCAACCCAAAACATCCAGCCAACAGGATCCTGTGAGGAGCACCCAGTGACCAGTGATAAAGGACAAGAGGACGACCAACACAAACTGTGCAGCAGCAGATGAGCTGTCGTCTCTGACTTTACATCCACAAAGGTGGTCCAACAAGGTAGGAATGTCTAACAGAGTGGACAGTGAGTGGACACAGTGTTTAAAAACTCCAGCAGTACTGCTGTGTCTGATCCACAAATCTGTTTATTTGACAGCAGTATGGAAAAGACCGCAGAACACAGAAGCAAACTATTGGTCTGCTGGTCATCAGTATAATCATAAGTGACCGGTCGATCCGCAGGAGGTCTGCTTGGCAGATACCTCGTTAGTGACGGGTTAATTAGCATAGCTAACAGGGTTCAGGATTCTAGGGGCGGAGCTCCTACTAATTAGACCTTAAACACAGGCTGATCTCTTGCTGTTGCCTGATGGATTTATTTATGTGCAAACGCTTTAATTGTTTCTGCCCCGCGCAAACCTCTGGCTCCATCAGAGAAGCAGGACCGGCGTCTCCCTCCCTTCCCTGCGGTCAATTGTGTGGACCTGCGCCTCGCGCCTGCCTGGATATCACGCTTTTCAAGGCGCTTCTATTCAAATAGGATGCTAATTGAATCGCCGCATCTGCGTGCCAATTAGCATTTTTGTCTGTTTTCTCTGTTTTGGTTTTAATGACGTTCCAGCACATGCGATGGGAGGAAACAAAAAGTCTGAACGTCTCATTTAACCTTGAAAGCAGAGAGAAGAGAATAAGGAGACGGAGAATATAGCTGGAAAGCGTTTTGGTGGATAGTACTAGCAAATTCTGGTCAGCACTGCCGGTCCTGCAAGTCCCACACACCGCACATTACTTAGAGCTCTCTGGCTCTATAATACACTATATGGCCAAAAGGATGTGGACACCTGGCCATCACACCTGTATGAGCTTGTTGGACATCCCATTCCAAAACCATGGGCATTAATATGGACCTTTGCCAGCTATAACAGCCTCCACTCTTCTGGGAAGATTTTAGAGAGTGTCTGTGGTGCCCATTCAGTCAAAAGAGCATTTGTGAGGTCAGACACTGATGTTGGACGAGAAGGCCTAACTTGCAATTGATGTTCCAATTCATCCCAATGGTGTTCAGTGGGGTTGAGGTCAGGGCTCTGTGCAGGCCACTGGAGTTCCTCCACACTAAACTCGTCAAACATGTTTTATGGAGCTCGCTTTGTGCAGAGGGGCTCAGTCATGCTGGAACAGGAAAGGGTCTTCCCTAAACTGGTGCCACAAAGTTGGAAGCATATAATTGTCTACAGTGTACTTTGTATGCTGTAGCATTAATATCACCCTTCACTGGAACTAAGGGGCCAAAACCCTGACAAACAGCCCCAGATCATTATCCCTCCTCAACCAAACTTTACTGTTGGCACTATGCATTCCGGTATACAGTGTTCCCCTTGCAAACTCAAGCTCTTCCATCAGACTGCCAGATACTGAAGCATGATTCGTCACTGCTTCATCACTTCTTCCACTGCTGCAGAGTCCAGTGGTGCTGTGCTTTATACCACTCCAGCTGACGCTTGGCATTGCACATAGTGATCTTAGGCATTTGTGCAGCTGCTCAGCCATGGAAACCCATTTCATGAAGCTCTCGATGCTCAGTTCTTGAGCTGTTTGGAACTCTGTAATGAGGGATGCGACAGAGGATAGGTGATTTAAAATGCACTGTGGCACTCAGCGGCCCCGCTCTGTGAGGTCACATGGTCGATCACTTCAAGGATGTGCTGTAATTGCTCTTAGATGTTTCCCTTTCACAATAATAGCACTTACAGTGGACCGGGGCAGATCTAGCAGGGCAGACATTTCACTAACTAAAGATGTATAGTTTAAAGTTCTAGTAAGACCCATTCTTCCACCAGTGTCTATGGTTGTGCACTTGATTTTATTCACCTGTTAGCAGTGAGTGTGGCCGACACACCTGAACTCAATATTTACTGGGGGTCCACATACTTTTGGCCATAGATTGTACCTGAATCGATGCATTAGACCAGGGGGGTCAATCTCAACCACTAAAAGGGCCACCTTAAAAAATCGCAACAAATCCGAGGGCCAAGTACTTATGAATATAAATACACCTGTGCTGCTGCACAGTTTGTGTTGGTCATCCTCTAGTCCTTCATCAGTGGACACAGGACGCTGCACACAGGGCGCTGTTGGCTGGATATTTTTGGTTGGTGGACTATTCTCAGTCCAGCAGTGACACTGTGGTGTTTAAAAACTCCAGCAGCACCGCTGTGTCTGATCCACTCGTAACAGCACAACACACACTAACACACCACCACCACGTCAGTGTTACTGCAGTGCTGAGAATGATCCACCATCCAAATAGTACCTGCTCTGTGAGGGTCCATGGGGGTCCAGACCACTGAGGAACAGGATAAAAGGGGGCTAACAAAGTATGCAGAGAAACAGATGGACTACAGTCTGTAACTGTAGAACTACAAAGTGCACCTATATAGTAAGTGGAGCTGATAAAATGGACAATGAGCGTAGAAACAAGGAGGCATAAAAGGTCATAATGTTTTGCCTGATCGGTGTATGTTTAGGCTACATTAGCTACAAATAACTGCTAAATATCTTAAATGTCCCCAGGATGTAGATCTTTCAATCCCACCTGTATACTTGATCTACACACCAGACATCTTTTATTTCTGCGAGTTTATTAATTCTTGGGAACAACTTCTGAGCTGCTGAGTGTTTGTAGTGTTTATAGTGTTTGTAGTGTTTATGTTGGTTGAACTAAAGCTGAAACACAGCTGTTGTGTTTGGTGATATGATATGTGCAAATGGGTAGAAAACTGCTGTCCCATAGATTGTTATTTGGAGTGGGTCAGCGCAAATTACGTTGCAGTGCATGCTGGGTATTGTAGTGCTGCTGATTGTGAAATGGGCTAATATTAGTACAAAATCAAAATAATTTTGAGGGCTGGATTGGATTGTCCCACGGGCCTGATCTGGCCTGCAGGCCTTGTGTTTGACACATGGGCACTAGATCGTTACCAGGCACTCTGTGAAGTTGAAGTGCGTTTCTGAGAACAAGAAAAACTACAATATGTAGTGGAGAGGGACTCCAGGATCATTCTGCGGTTTAATTTACTTGGCTTATATTAATTCCTCTCTATTCTATGTAAACATGCATATGATGTTGTCTCTGATTTACTTTCCTAGCAATACATTTCTTGGTGCCTTAAAAAACAGTTTGCCTGCAACAAGCTGGTTTGGACGGCTGCCACCCAATAACGCGTGTCTTGCAAGACCAGACCCATAAAAAGAGAAATTTAAATTCTCCCGAGGTTACGTATTGGGCATGAATGGGCAACTCCAGTCCACGGTAATCAGTTCCACAGCCTCTACCGCATCAGAAGCATCAGTGAGGTCAATGAGTGTGTAACGTGACTGGCTGGATGGCTGGCAAGCGCTTTGCATCTTAGCAAACGTGACCACAATGAGTCAGGGCTGATGGAGAGCTGGCTAAAACGTGGAGCTGGAGTCTAGGAAAAGGCCTGTGAAAACAAAGGGGAAGAAAATACTGTAAAGTGCTAATCGTAAAAAAAAAGGGGGGTTGGGGGGGGTGATGAGGAGGGGAAAGCTAGGGGTGGGGAGAAGAGGAGGGAGGCAGGGAGGGAGGCAGCGCGTGTAAAGAGGCCAGTGCGAGATTATAAAACAAAGCCTGACCTAACCTGGCCTATTTCTGACTAGCCGCCGCTATTCCCAGTCCTAGAACTGACAGATTTCGGAGAGGTCGCGCTGTTGGAAAGTGACATAGACATGAAGACGCTCCACCCATCCAACCAGGAGCATGAACTAAAGAATTTATACAGAGGAGGTGTCAAAGTAAGGCAGATAGCGGTGCTTTAGGATTCTTTAATGTTGACGTTATTTTAACTGTCATATGCTGTTATATGCCATTTGTTTTAGGTTATATCCTGTAAAATATATCATATTTTTCATTTTATGTTCTGCCTTTAATACAGTTTTTTCTTTTATATCCTGTATTACATTTTGTATTTTTGTCTTATATACTGACGTATTTACTGTTTTTAATATCCTGTATTATATATGATATTTGTCATTTTATATCCTGTATTACCATAGTTACTACTATTTTTTGTATCCTGTAATTTTTACATTATATACTGTATTGTGTTTTTTATTTTATATCCTGTATTATATACTGTATTTTTTATTGTATATATTGTATTCACTGCTTTTATGTCTCTAGATGGAGCAGCTTCTCTTTATATTCTATGTGCTGTCCTTAACAACAACATGCGACACTGTAAACAGCTGCTGTAATTTACAATAAAGTTTTTGTTAAACTTTTTGTCTTTTCTTTTAAAGTTGAAAGATTTAGATTTAACATGAGTTTAGTTTTTAAATGAAAAGTTTAATAAAAAACTGAGTTTTATTCTGCAGGCTGAGAAAAGCAGTGTGGAACATTAAGAATTGTCATGACTGAAACACACATTTTCCTCAATTAAGTAATCTTTTTATTTTTTAATGCAAAACATCATGATTTTTTTGTGTGTACAACTGTTCAAAGCTGTGTTTGCTAGTCACGTACTGGCTAGTGCTTTTGAGCTCAGCTA